>NW_024962269.1:4994452-5020566 GCF_019238085.1 Lagopus leucura
AGCAGGGGATGCGAGCAGGGGATGCGAGCAGGGGATGCGAGCAGGGGCTGCGAGCAGGGGCTGCGAGCAGGGGCTGCGAGCAGGGGATGCGAGCAGGGGATGCGAGCAGGGGATGCCGCCGCCCCTAGGCCGCCACTTACTTGTAGTGCTCCTCCCGCGCCAGCAGATCGCCGCTCACCGCGCCGCTCCCGGCGGGCTCCGAGAGGCCGCCCGGCGCTCTGCACACCTGCAACGAGGGCGACTCAGCGTGCGGCCCGCACCCTCTGCACTGCACCGCGCCGCTTCCCGCCTCCCCGCTCGTCGCCCCGCGCCCAAACCGCCGCCTTACCCGCGACGGGCCGCTGCCGCCCGCCGCCATTTTATTCGCGCGCAGGCTGCCGCGCGGCGTTGCCTTCTCCACGGCAACTGGCCGTCCCCGCTCGTCTCCCGTCCTCTTCTCCGCTGTGGGCCGAGGCACGGCTTTCTTTTCTCCCCGCCGCTTTCCGTAGCCGTTGGCAAGCCTCTCCTGGCGCCGCTGGGTTTCGAGCGGCGGCCACATTTCAGACCTTGCTGCCAAGTGGAGAAAGTGCAGCGATTGGCCACACGTCCCCTCTCGCGCACCGTGTGGAAGCCCTCTGGCAGAGCCCCCAGCCCTGACCAGAGGCCCCAGTATGTCACTGGGCTGCCGGCCATTGGGGCAAGAGAGAAGGGATGCGGTCTGAGGTGCCATTATACACGACATTCTACTAAATCTTTATTACTTCTCTTCCCTTCGAGCCTTTTGGCTTTGCCTGTAGTTCTGTCATTGTTCCGTGGTGGCAGTTGTTTCAGTCCTACCCCACGGATTGTTCTTTTGCTCTCTCATCTGTGTGCTTTATGGTCTCTTTAGCCTTGTCTTCTTGTTTTTCACCTCCACATTGTTTCATTTCGTTGCATTTCTCCCTGTCTCCCACTGCTTCATTCCCTTTTTCACACGTGGCTCTCCCCCTCATCTGCTCATTCAGTGATATTTCCTCTCACATGTTTCTAGATGATGACGCCCCTCTGTACGATGGTTGATTCCCTCACTGGCAGCCCCTCAGTCCTGCACTGATCCATACGCTGCAGCTCTGAGGAAGAATCAGAAAAGCACCATACTGAGCAGCACTGAGTTCCAGGGTCAGAGGTACGGATCCAGATGGCCTTAACAGGGTCAGTTCATCAGCATTTATGTCTGTCTTTGCACACAAACATACATACAGCCACATATGCACCAGGGGAGATTCTGGTTGGATGTTAGAGAGTACTGCTTCTCTGAAAGCGTGGTCAGGTGCTGGAATGGGCTGCGCAGGCCAGTGGTGGAGTCACCTACCTGGAGGTGTTTAAGGAATGTTTAGACATTGTGTTGAGGGACGTTGTTTAGTGAGAACTATTGGTGATAGGTGAATGGTTGGATGGGATGGTCTTCTAGGTCTTTTCCAACCTTGGTGATTCTTCTATTATACGTATATCTGGATATCTATATAGCGACAGTAATACAGCTCTATACATTGAATTATATAGACTGTGATTTCAATGAAGAAATTTGCAAGGGGGAATTCATAAAGGCTTGCTTGACTGAACATAGAGGCTCTGTGCATAGCTGAAGGCTTTCTGTGGAAGTATTAGTTGAAAAAACAGAAGTGCATGGAGAAGATAACAGAGTTCTGAGACATGAAGTGTAATGGGATAAATGGGAATGAAATGAAAGACAGGACAAATGTGATTAGCAGAAGGCAAAAAACAAACAAAACAAAACAGAAATGGTTAACAATATAGAAAATGAAAGTCCTTGAGGGTAACATTGGTATTGATATGGGAGAATAAGTTGAGCCTTTGAAAAAAAGTTACAGAGCTTCGGGGAAAAAATAATCAGCTAAGAAGTCAATCCATTACAGTTATTTTTTTGACTGATAAGAATAGCAATAGGTTAGTGGTGGCCTTTTAAAAAATGACATGCTTAACTCACAGAGTTAAGCTTTTGATTGGGAGAAACAAGGAAGAGAGATAGCAACTGTAAAAACCAGACCTCCACAGAGGGAAGGATAGATTTTGTTAAGTAGTAAGTTGTTTAATCTCTCTTGGAATCAACATCATAATCTCTACAAATTAAGATTAACCCTCTATAGTGAGATATTGGAGGAATTTAAGAGAAACAGAGGAGCTAGAAAATGACAACAAGGGTAGTAGGATGAAAGCTATAAAGACAGACATGCTCATTCCAAAAGCAATTAATGCTTTTTTTTTTTTTCCCCTCAAAGTAGAGTATTTTTTTCTTTTTTTCCAGACTGGAATAATTTAGAAATATAGCTGCTGGTTTTGAAGCTCTCATTCGATAAAGCTGTACAATTGTGGCAGGCTAAAAATGCCAAAAATATCAGCTAGAGGATCTCCAGTAGCAAGATACTCAGGCAACAAAATCACTGGTTGAAATTAAAGAGATTAGAGTCAGTAGTTTTCTAGCCAGCTTTTAGCTAACTGTTAATAAACAAAAGAGGGGTAATTTGTTATATCATAAATGATTAAATATGTTAGCACTGCAGCAAAACATTCTCTTTGTGTAAAGCCTATGGGAATGATAACATAAACGTATACTAGGATTGCAGATTTGCACATTTTTCTATGATTCACAACATGATTTATTTAATATGATTTATTGAAATATTTAAATCCAATCAGTACTGGATTTAAAATTCAACTACCTTTATTTGAAATAATATGAAAAGATTAGAATGTTTAGATAAGTATTTATGAAGTGAACTTTTAAAGTATTTCTCCAGAGACTTAGGAAACAGAAATAAGAGATTGTGTTATGTTCTTGATCCCTTCATGTTTTATCACTTTTATGTTGATTTCATGTGACCTTAACAGTCGTGGTTAATTCTATAATACTTAGCTGGTAACTGGGTAGAGAATAGGCTTATATCAAAGAGGACAGCCAATAGCAAGATACATACAGAGCTTGAAAAATTTATCATGTTTATCTGCAAAAAAGCACTTGAAAACCTAGCATTGGTACGGTCTGAGATTTATCTAGCATTTTTTGTTCATAGATTTCCAGTTTCCATTCATTTATTTTCAGAAAGTTAACTTAAGCATTGTGATTGTGATAACAAAATGTTTTTGTCATTTTGAAACAAAATGACAATTTTGAATGGATCAATACCTGCCATCATTTTGAGCTGTTGCTGGGACCTATTGCTAGTATCTCTCCATCATTAAAGGTAGCACGTCTTCATTCTGTGGTTTTTAAGTATTTCATATTTATTTTAGAAGGTTTCAGTAGGTCTCAGAATTACATGGCTCTAACAAAAAAGCATGCATTACAAGTTAAGCGGTCGCTGTGTTGTTGATCTTTCAGCAAAGGAGCAGGTAGATCATAGAATAACAGAGCTGAGTAAGTATAGCTGGTAGGAGTGGTTTAGAACAGAAGGCTGTGAATAGCTATTGTGTTAGAATAGTTTATTGCAGAAGACAGCTGAGGATCAATATACAGTGTTTATTTTTTATTAGAACAAAGAACAGGCATTATTTAATTGTTACCTCTGGCCCCCTTCTGCAGGCACTAATTTCGTAATCTTCCTTCCCTCCTCCAATAAAAATATGAAAACCTAACTTTATATATATACCTGGATTTATATATTGAGCTTTTCTCTTCAACATTTTAGATACATTTTTTGTTCATAGTATATTCTTATTGGCTTAGTGTCTTCATTATTCATTACGTAGACTTTTCCACACCTCTCCTGAAAGTTGTGACGTTTTGCAGGAACCTGAATACTGTCAACAGCTAACACTGTGGGAAGACACATTATTTCCATGCATGTGCTCATTACTTGTCAGAAACAGGCAGACTAGTATTTTAGGGCAACATATTCACAATAGTATTTTAGGACAAGATACTCTTCCACAAAAATCATTGTAAATGCAGGTTAGAGAGCCAGCAACTGATGCAGCTACTCAAGTTGGTTTGGTTTTGTTGTTGCTTTTTTAGGCCCATGCTGAACAAATAAATAGCATAAGTAACATCACATATGTGCACAAGTCTCACCATTTTTAGGCCAATAATCACATTAAGGGTTTTATGTATTGTTTTGCTTGCTAATGTGGTAGAACTAAATTCAATTCAATTCATATATGAGAGGCCTGTAGTAAAATGCCACCTCTGTTGACTCCAACTCTAGAAGGAAATGGCTTTTACAGGACTCACTGCTGTCTGCTGCACCCTCCATACTAGGAAAGAGGGATGCTTTACTGAGGCAGTAAAACACAAACTGTATCATTCTCATATGTATGCAAGTTTCTTTGACCAGGACAGTCTGTACTGCTTAGATTACCCTGCTCTGGGTAAGCACTCATGAATAGAGTGTTTACTGTACTATGTTTACATTCTCAGTTCTGAATACTGTTACTTTTCTCAGTCAACACCCACGTTTTTAGGCAAGTGAATCCAAAGCAATCCGCTCTCAAAGAAGCTCTGTATTCCTGGGGCTGCCTCTTGCAGCACTGTACCCCACAACACTGCCATATCTTGTGCACGTGACATAAGCTGCCGTTCGCACCATGCCTCTTATCTGCATGCTTCACAAGCAGGGCATGTACAGGGAGCCTCGTACAGAGCAAAAACCACAGCCTGAGCAGGCTGAACCAAGCAATAAGGAAGTAAAGCAGAGACTGGCTGACTGCAGCACACGCGGACAGGCAAGGGGTGTAAAGTTAGCAGGCAATTTTTGTCTACCATCTATCTATCTAGCCTTCCTAAGTGTACCACAACTTAAGTGTATCACTGTAACCTAACCCACTGTAACACTTACATCCCATTTCACACTACAATAGGTTTCGTGTTTTACATTTCTGCTTCATTTTTCTACCTCCAATTGTCTAGAGGGGTAAAAAGGAAAAGGATAGTTTTTGAGTCAATTGTAAGTGAAATTCAATACTTTCTTTTCTGAAAAGTCGATTTTTATTTTTATTTTTTAGCTCCAAATACCTTAATTTTTACTTTCAAAGATAGAGTTGGTCTTTTGTATTTCTATTGTGTGAAGTTCTTTAGTGGAAATAACAACCAATCCTGAACTCTCCCCCAGATCAGACTGATTTTAATAAAATACATAATTCTTGTCCAATTACAGAGAAAATAATAATGCAAACTCATTTTCAGACATGAGTGGAGTGGTAAGATCTAGATGATGTGTAGCTATTAAATCAATAATCCAGACATGGAGGGAATTCCTCAGACAGCTGCTGTGTTGTTTTTTTCCTTAATCAGTAATAATAATCCAGCAATGTTTGAAATGCCATAATTGCATATCTGAACAGAGTCTTATGCTGATATTTTCTCCAATATCCAATTCCAATGCCTCTCTAAATTGTAAAGAAGACCAAATATTATCAATAGCTTTGTATTTCCTATGAAAAAGCTGCTAGCTGTTTGGATATATGAAGTCCGCAAAAAATCTTTGGACTTACTAACAGATATCCTAGAACGGCTTACTGTCAGTTTAGCCTGTTATTGCATGTTTTGTAGGATGACACTAATGGGTGTTAGTTGTTTATGCATTAAGTGTTGTGTAGCAGAACACACAGAAGAGGTATGCATGAACCAAGAACACGGGTTTCAAGGGACAACAGGTCTGGGGGATGGGCAAGCTGTCCTAATAAGTTTTTTCCATCTCCACTGCCTCCAGTTCTGCTTTCATATTGGTTTCAGTTTGGTGGAAATGTTTATTCTGCTTCTAGTGGCTTTTTATACATAGCTATACAATATCTAGTTGCTAGGCTATTCTGAATTATTTTTATATAGCTATCACTAGCATACTTGGGGTTTCCAGAATGCCATGTACAAACACAAACATTTTTCTTTGTTCTTCTCTGTTTTGCTGCAGTACAGAAGCTTACTTATTTCTATGTCATCCTTTCTAACCTAATCCAAACAATAACCTTGGCTCAACAATTTAAACATATTGAATCCCCAGCCAGAGTAGTTTTTCCTAGTAATGCTCTGATTACAGCAGCTTTTATGTCTGAACAGGAAAGGACCTTAAACACTAAATCTCATCAGCACTGTAAAATATAAGTGGTGAGCATCAGTCACATTTTCTTAGAATACCACAAGTCTTTCTTGAGGCTTAATCCTTTAATCTCTGGGTTTTGGGCACTTCTGTTCTGATTACTATGGATCAAAAGGTTTGGCAAATACTTTTCCACACCACTCTTCAAAGCAGCCACTGTAATATTACCAGGTTATGACAGGTGTATGATTTTTTGTTGGAAAATGTTTGGTTGTTGTTTTTTGTTTTTTTTTTTTTGGAGGGGGAAGAAAACAACCAACCTACCAACCAAACAGAAAAAGCCCATACATACCAAACAAGAACAAACCCTCAAGAAGTTAGTTTAACAATGCAACAGTCTGCCTATTGAAAACAAATAAAAAAGCATCAGGAGCATGGCAACATCAGAGCAAAGGAGAAGTATCTTTCACTGATGATGGAAATTCCTCCTGCTGTGTAAGACACTTCACTTCCTAACTGAGACTACCACTGAAGCACTGCTATTATATATATACGCTGTTCCCAAAGTAATAATTAATTTCACTGAAACTAGAAATCTTGTACCCTTCCCTGTCTGAAACACACTCATGTGAGAAGTTACAATTAAAAAAAAAAGGTATTCTGCATCTCAACCTTCGTCCAAAATCAGTCCCTTAGACTTTACTACTGGACTGTTTTGACAGATGCTCATCATTCTCTTCTGGGATACAACTGCTTTTTTCCTAAAGCATGCTATTTCCTCATCCTATTTCCAACAAAAACTACAGAAGTTGAAACAAAACAATGGCCCCTTCTACCCAACTTTAATTTTACTTATTGCAAACCGGAAATAATATAGCTAAATATTTTCCTAAACATTTTTTACTTAATCATTGGAACTAAGACCACTACTTTGTATGTTAGCTTTTCTGTCTAAAGAAAAAAATCCTATTTCACTTAAATTTAAGGGAGGCACCAAGCCGCTGTTAAGAAGAAATGACTTTTCAAAAGAAGGACATGCTCTTAACATGGCAGATTTTAGAAAAGAAACAGTCTTGTCACCCAGATGCAGAGCCCTGCAGTTAGAGCAGGAGCACCTGCAAACCTCTTCATGCTGTTTCCATTCATCCCATTCTTCATTACTGGTCTGCATTTGCTGTTACTGTCCACAGTGGTGTTGGTGAGAAATCCAGTCATGTACTTAGTACCAAAGAAACCCTATAGCCTAAATGAGCCAAATGTGTCTGTTTTTTTAATGAACATTTCATTTGCATAGGTGTGCTGTCACTTTTATCCCGTTCCGCTTCACTTCAAGGAATATGTTCTGTACATAGTAGGCAGCAAAGAAATCATTTAGAAAACACTTTTGTGTTCCATTGCTGTTGTGAGACTTGCCACATTGTATGTTTGAGTGTGTGTATCAAAGGTGAATGCAGATAAATTCACTCAAAATTGCCTTGCAGTTGACAACAGCAAAGCAGATCTGGCCTTTATCATCATCTTACATATTTTTCTTAATTTTTCATTAAGTGCAGAGTAAGAAGTAATCTAAAATATTCACTGATTACAGTGTGGCACCACCAAGCAAATTAATGCTACCTAACAAGTACAAACAAGTTCTAAAATGTTAAAAGTGTCAGTGTTAGCATTCACAAATTATATATCCACAGTGTAGCCTTAAACTAGAATAACATGTTTTGGCATTTGCTCATTCCATATTGCTTGATAAAAGAAATGTTAATTCATGCTGTATTATCGATTCAGCCCTTGGCTCCTCTGCTTATTCCTGCTCTGTGATTGAAATCCAGTAGCAGTGTAGTAAAATGAAGTAAAAATCCACTTACGTGCTCCTGTGTTAAACGAATGCATGTGACTTGTTAGTGCATTAAACTGCTTTGGAAAATAATTTTAGCTTATGTGAGGCACAAGCTCCTTCACTAATTACAGTAATATATGTGTAATTCAGTGTTGGGTAGAGGGAGAATGTTATTTTGTTGGTTTTTGCTGGTTTTCATAAACAAATGCTGACAGCAATTGCTATTATTTGCAGAGCCAGCAGAAATTCTTGTGATATTTTTATTTCTGCCACATGAAAAAGAGATATTATTTTAACAGCACAATATTTGATAGCTTTTAAAAATACATGGCCTAATTTTTAAGCATGCTGAGCACCCACAATTGCAACTGAAGTCATCTCCAGTTGTAGGATGCCCCACAGCACTCTAGAGCAGTCCTTGGATTTGGGTTCTAAGTATAACATTAGTCACTGTCTGATGTGAGGGTAGCCACCAGGAAAAGCACAAGTGTTTTCAACTAAAGGTAAACTGAATCTTTTGAAAGTTACATATATTGAACACGCTCAAAAGCTTTGCCTACGTATCACTGCAACAATCACACTTAAGTAGTAATTTGCCAGTTAGCTTGAACTAAATCAAGGTTTCAGTACTGGGGATTTGTGAGGGAACGGGGAGATGAAGATCTGAACAAAGCTATGATGGGACAGGCACAGCTCAACACTTGTCTTTCAAAGAAAGCACCTTACCATGGCAAACATAACCTGGGATTGAATACTGAATTTGCAAGCTAGGGCCAGTTGGCAGTGATTTGAGGGTTTCAGCTGTATGGTCACAACTTGTTTTTCTTTAGAGGAGCTAAGATTTTCCAGGATTTGTGCTTCAGCTGGTGTTAGTGAGTGGAGAACTGAGAAGGCCTCCTGAAAAATAAATACCACATAAAATTTCAAATCCCTGACAAAAATAAATACATAAATACAAACTTTCTTAGTTAGATGTGTGCTGAAACAGGAAAATGCTCTTGCTTCTGTCCCATCACTCCTTACAGTCCTCTTTTCCAAACAAAGTTGATTCCTCATTTTCATGTAGATATTGTGCATGCACTGAGAGGTGTAAGACAGATTTACAAGCAATGTGGTGGCAGGTAAAAGGCTGTATGTTCCTTTAAAATATATTGTCAAATAATTTATTTGCATTACTAAATTAATTTCTGTGTTCAGATGCACTGAACCTTTGGGTAACAAAGTAGGAGTGAAGAAGAACTGGCTAGCGTTCATTTTGAATGCTTTTATGCTGTTGGCTGAACTGAGTAGAAAGAGCATTCCAAAGTTCCAAATAGCTGCTTTGTTCACTTACATTTGGACAATCTTTTCTTGCCACTTAGATTTTTCAACATGGAGCCATGGCATAAGGAACAGCCAATGAAATATAGTGATAAAAACAACTGAGTTAGCAAAACAAAAAACAAACAAAAAAAAAAAAAATAAAGAAAGAAAGAAAGAAAAAAAAGCTGAATTCTCAGTGTAAGCAGCTTGAATAGTGAAAATACTCATTGTACAATTAGTTCTAGTCTGAATAAGTTAAACATTTCACACATAAATATTAGGAATAAAGTTAAATTTAATTCATTTTAAATGACAAAATCAACATGTCAGGCAGGTACGGTTATAGCCATGATTTTGTAGTGCTTCATGTGGTTATAACCACATATCTGCAGTGCTTCATTTCATTGTATATTAAATCATGAAATGAATTTAAATAAAATTAAACTCAGTGAAATTCCACTGAGGTTGATAAAACTTTTGTCATGCCTCCACAATGGTGAGTTCAGCTCTGTGAATTTCACCTGCCTGTCATTTCTCAAACAGCCAGAACAGCTGTGTTGTAAAGGATAGGTTAGTGCAAACTTGAAGTTCAAAAGCACACTAAAACAAAATAAATAATACTATGCAGAGTGAAAGCTGCTGTATTCACTGCAGGGACAACGTTTGGAGGGGAAGCTGTTATCTCTGACATGAGTTTTAATGTATTCAGTTTTAATATATTTGCTGAAGTTTCTTAATCTTTCTCCTTAGTTTTATTTTACACCTCAGAAGAGAAAATTATGGTTTCAATTTAAAATCTTATTAAGTGAATATCAAATACAGTAAAATCACCTTAATAGTTTTTGATAAACTCCTAGCAGAGGACTGTGTTTCTGGAACAATATAATCAGGGTTTTGCTCATATACAGCATTGCTGGTGAAGGAGAAAAAAAAAGAAGGTAATAACAGTAATAAATATGTTGTTTTTCCTCTTTACCCTTTAAGTCAGTACAACATGGACAGCCATCAGACATCCCTGTGTTGCTCTGGCACCATGACTAAATGCTGGTCTGTGCTGGAGAAACCACCTCCACAAAGGTTGTGGTTTATTTTCCATGCAGCTTTAGCAAATGCGTTGACATTAGCAGTAAAACTGCAGATGATATTGTTCCATGCCATGTCTAATTGTGTTTTTCCTTATGTGGTCAGCTGCCCAATAGAAAATGGAACATTGAGCACTTTGCAGACAATTGTTTGCATCAGAGCTTTACAAAGTACCTGTGTGACACTGATGGTTGATGGTCCGGCAGGGCTACAGGAAGTGCTTCTTAATGTACAACAACTAAAATATATTTTTCCCTACCTGTACAGTATTTTTGTAGATCTCCTCTGAAAATATTTGAGTTTTCATGAAGTTTGATGTCAAACTGGAACTCTGTTTCAGGAAAGTGGTGAAGCTCATATAGAGTGCTAAGCATGAGAGCTCTTATCTAACAGTGTTACTGAACCAGATTTCTAAAATTGTTTCATCCCCTTTTGAATGAAATACTGCTCATGCTAACCAAACTGTACCTTTATTTCCAGAAAGACATGCTAGCTGAGTTAATATTTGCCTGTAAAGTTCAGTTTCTCCAAACAAACTTTAGGAAATAGTTTAATTTATGTCTGGGTTATAGTAGAATGAATTTTGTAATGAATATATAAGAGATAGGAGAAGCATATCTAGCATTCCTGAAAGTAATATGAAGTGCCCTATTGCATTGTTTGATCTATGACTGTGCTGTGCTGTTTGAGTTAGTAAGTTTTCTTCTTTCACTATAAATCTTTTCCTAATGTTTCAATCCCCAAATTATGTATTCTTTAGATTAGTAATGTGATATGAGATCCTTCTATTTCCAAGTTCTTTAGAATTCCCTTTCATACCTGAGGTTGATTAAAAAAGAAAAAAAAAAACCCTCACACAAGCCCTTTGCAACCTATACTCTTCCATTTCTTTACCATATCAATTTTTCAAGCTTTTCAATTCCAAAAATATTGTGGCGGAGACCATAATACAGGGACTGCCTTTGGGATTGATCCTGTATAATCTGAAGTCTTTTCAATGAGCGCTGCACCTGTAGACAGAGTAGACCTGAGCTCATTAACTCAAACTTCCACTCATGTATCTTGCAACATTTTGGTCTAGGTGGCTTTAACATTTAACCTGGAGATACCTCGTTGTTACTGCCTCTGGTTCAGCTCCTTGAGAGCACTGTTCTGGAGACAGTTCATATTAAAACAAAGCTCTAGTGTTTTAGGTCAACTAGTTCTCAGACGTTCACCACAAAAGCAGGTGGAAGTGCAAGAAGCAGCAGAAATTGTAGGAAATGACTTATTTGGTTGAGGGAGAAAAGATGAAGAACAGAGCCCACTTTTCTTTATCAAACATCAAAGGGTCTGACAACCCAAATCTGCTACCTTATATGCACAGTTTGAGAATATCAGCTATCATGTTCAAATTTCAAGGGCATATATTCATAACAGTCTTTCCTTAGTAAAAAAAAACAAAACATTTTGATGCTCTTTCTAAATTTGTCTTCTGCCAAAAATTATAAATCTTAAAAGCTGGATGCAGCTGAGCTCTCTGGCTAAGGTCGATTCTTTTGTTTGTTTGTCTGTACTTTGACCAAAGGATTACATTGACAGCTTCCCAGGATCTAAAATTGTATTTAATCTGTTTACAAAGCCACATACCATCTTTGACTGTGAAAGAAGGAAATGAAAGTGAACATTTCTATATCATCTGATATCTGTTCACAGGGAGCAGAAATTACTGTCTAGCCTGCTTCCCTAGGAAAGCCTGCCCGATTGCTTCACGTGTCATATAACTGTGTGGTACATAAACATGTGGCATAGCTACTCAAAATGACAAGAAAGCACCAGCGAGCAGTAATACATGTCAGGAGAATAATAGGAATTAGAATAGCCCCTGCCCCACTATAGCTGAAAGTAATTTCACTTGCAATTGTCAAACAGAGCTGAATTGGCTACCAAAGGAATGTGTTTGTAATCCATTGCTGTGCACTTGCAGTAGAGGAGGGACTCGGACATGGCACACTCGGTATCACCTCTTTCAGATACACTCAGACTGTACAGTGCCCTGCATTTTTTCTCTTTGCTTTTTTTGGTCGCAGCTCACACATCTGTGAATCACTCAAGGGGAAATTCTGAGATGCTATGTGTCAGGTCAATCCAGGTTCACTCACTGTATGTCCTTAGAAAGCCAGAAATTCTGGTGTGTAAACAACGGGGGAGGGGAAGGGAAGGTTTAACAAGGCAGATGGAGTTAATCTTTTTTCTAAATATTGCATATAATTTGGTTTTCTGATTACACAGTAAACTACAGTTGTGTTTTCTTTAATTCAGTTACACAAACACAGCAGCCAATTAATATTCCTGCATGACGTGTTATGAAGGATGCAAAGGGAAAACCTTTGTTTTTCTGCTGCGAAAGGAGCTGTTTAAGTTAAACCGTATTTCTCTACACAGCAACAGCAAAGTAAATGACAGCATTAATTCAATCCAGAATGCTTGATAAATTGAGAGGGGTTGTTTACCTCGTGTATTAAAAAGTCCCCTGGGGATGGATTTTATTGCGATCTGCATAGTCATCCATCTTCCCATACTGTCTGTGCTATGCTTACGAGTAAAACATATACAGTAATTTAGCATTCAGATAATCCCACAGCTATAATCCAGACAGATTTAGCTCAAATTTCTCCAGGATTTCTATTATCTAGCTTTAGTAGTGTGGTGTTGGCTGGATATTTAAAAAAAAAAAAAAAAAAAAAAGCTACAAATGCTTTTCTCTGCAATAAACAACATATTTTGGTGATCTCATAATTGAAGTTGTGGATTCTTCCTGGCATTAACCACATGTAAAAATGTATCTTTGTGAGGACAGTGATTGCACAGCTGGAGCATGGTTTTAATGGATTCCAGCTACTTGAATATGTACCACGTAAGATCATACGGCGTTTGTGTGAAAATCAGTGTAAAATGTACCTTCCCTCTAGTAATGAGGATAATCTGAACAGTGTTCATCTCCACATATGATCTATTTGAAAATGAACAGCTTCAATTTTAATAATGATTTGCTACTCTATATTATATAGTATAATGGTATAGAGCCTGGCTTTCTTACAGCACTTTTCATGAGCAGATCAGGGATCTTTTATTGTTTTCAGTTTCCTCTGACAGAACTTTTTCTCATTCAGTAATTTCTAGAAAAAGAGGGAGTTCTTGGGGGAGGAGAGCATCGCTATCTGCATGAAATGAGGGGATATTAAGTCCTAATGCAGTAGATACCTTTCACAGTATACCACCCTTTGTCGTAGGTCCCTCTGATTAATTGCAAATGTATTCAGGGGAGCAGAGCAGACATTGTAGTGAAAGTCCAAATGTGCTTGTACCAAAAATGCCAGCCCTCCCACACTTGCTAGCATTGGTGAAACTGCAGGAGTAAGAATGCTTATGTGGGAGATTTTTAGGAGGGAAATGAACAGTGGAGAAAATTTTAAAGCTGCAGCTTTTAAAAGAGCAGCTTGAATGAGTGTGCCTGAACTGAGGCAAGCTGCAGAGCAGGGCAGTACACGAAGTGTGCTCTGCCTAGCAATTGTGTTGCAAATGCACAAAGTACATTATTAACTCACAAGCCAGTCTTTTGGGAAGAGGCTTGTGCACACTTGGCAATAACATCATGCTAAGATTGTTTTCCACAAGTGTCTGAGAACTTAAAAAAAAAGCAGACGATTTGGAACCACTTGTGTGATGCTTTGTGTCATATTGTTGCTCCCCAGGCAAGGACTCAGATGCCAGTTCACTGGGGGAATTCAGGTATGCTCCCCTAAAACCATTGTGCTGTGTTTCAAGCGCATTCTCTGACCATGCAATGTTGCCAGCCCCAAGAAAACACTACCAACATCAAAAGACAATTTGAACACAAAGAGAAAGGTAGCATTCTCATATAATCATTTGTGATAAAGCTGTTTGGGATATAAAACTTATTTTGTAGTCTCCAAACTGTAGATTTGACAAAACTATAGAAAAAAAAAAAGAAATCTAAAGCATGAATGAGAGAGTCTGTTTTACATTTAACAGTCATACTTTTGGGTGGAAATGCTCTGAAAGAAACACACTGTATGTATGTGGCAGTACTTTCAGTTTCATACTTGTTGTGATTTATTCTTTGCACTAAATGCTATAGTAATTGGGTTTCAGATGCAGCAGTGCTTACGTACGAGCATTGAAAAAGAAACTAACAGAGTGTTCACTCACTTTGCCCATCTGCTGCCCTGGTAAAGCAGTGGGCCTTCTCCTATTGCACTGAAAAGAAAGCCCCCACTTCTAGGGAGATAAATGATATTTACACTAAAATATCTATCAATATCCAAGTTAGATCCCCAGTAAGTCACAACTATGAAACTGTAAAACCAGTGAGATGGAAAAGCAATCCGATAGCTCTTAAACTGCTCTTTCTTCCAGACGGTGCCCAGGACACCAGCTGTTGCCCTGGTTGAAGCAGTGGTTGGGAGTTTTGAAGCCTGAATTCTTTTCTTAAAAGAATTTCCTTAGACCGCTAAAAGCTGGTGTCAGAAGCTCAGACGAACGGATTTAAAAATAGATTTGAATCAATTGTGTCATAACTGCATCTTTATTTGTAAAGAAATGTAAAAAAAAATAAATTTTACCATCTGCATGAGGAACCTGCAAATGCACCCGCAGGCCTTCTCACTGTTGCACATTGTGCTTTTTTTCCACCTTATTATATCTCAATTCCTCTTTTGGCAATTATTTTGCATCATGCTCAGCACACTTTTCCACACACCATTTGGATTTTCACTTGCTAATGCAAATGCATCTTAAAATATCATCTTCCCAAGTTATTAGATCCAGGGCCTGATGACGCATACTGGACTTAGTTGAAGCATCAGAATAGCAAAGAAAGACCAAGACATGAAGGAGCGCCAAGTAAATATTGACATACTGATTTTATGACTAAGCTATGATTATTTTTTAACTTGCCTATGCTTTCAGAAATGAAGGGAGAAAGTTTGAAAAGTAGAGTAATATTTTCACATGGCCAAGAAATGACCATGTACTACAATAATAGGTCTTTCTATACAAGAAATTAGTCAAAATTAAAAAAAAATAATAATAACAAAAAATCTTACAATGGGACAGGTTTGGTATGTTTAAATGTCACGCCAGTACTTTCCATGTCTGCATATGTAATCTGAGATTAAATGTGCTGTGGATAAAATTAAAAACATCATATTTTCTAACTATTTACCAGGCATTTATGTGTAAAAAGTTGTTTCCCTTTCAGCAATTAGATTGCTAGTAATAATTTTCTGTATCCCTGCCATGACAATGTTTGTCCTCAAAGATGGTTGTAACGCTGTATCATCCCCTATAAGCTGCAGCAGTATGAATAGGGCTGAATTTGGGCCTGCAGCATGTAGTTAATCACTCTGCAAACCATTAGGAGAGCTGATACCTTCCTGCTCCCTCCTCCACCTCAGTGCCAGAAGGAAAAGGCAACTCGAAGTCAAACTTCTCAATTGTTTAATTCTGGAAAGACTTTCTATGCAAGAAGTTGCCATTTGCACAATCATCCTTTTCCTCTTTGAGCTGCCAACAACCAGAAAGTACCAAGCCCTTCTCTCTGCCTTGCAGGGTGAGGAATCTCAAACATGGCTTTGGTAGCTGTGCCCTACTGTTTTAACCCATTGAGGTATTTTCTAAAGATGGTCTTATTTCCATGTGCTTGGCTGGTGTTATGGTGACCATGAGTGCATGTATCAAGTTACTGGTATGGGAGTAGCCCTGCCAGGAAACCAGAGGGCACGTTCAGTGCAAACTGTTTTTAGAAGCCTAAATAGGCACAGCTCTAAGTTGGGTGCCTGCTGTGTTAATAAAAGGACTCCACATTACTTCTGTCCAACCTACCTCCTGACCGTGGACAGAACACAGCCTGTATCTGTGGAAAGGATTACTCCTGGACTGATACCAGACTTGGCTAACTGGCCCTTACTGCACCATGTAAATAGCAGTATTCTTAAACTTGGCTTAGACAGTTGGAATCTTGAGCTTGGGTTCTGCCAGAATTCAGGGAGAGGACTTCTTAAAAACCTGAAAGGGGAGCAAAATGAAACCTAACAAAAAAATAAAAAATATAAAACTAAAATATCCTCATAACACAGGAAATTTTACTTGACACAGTGTAATCAACTTGTTCTGCAGGTTGAAGTAAAAATGATGAGCACAGGGAAAGCTTTCACTACTTTCTATCTTCGTGACACTGAAGGAGACCTATTCTTTGCTTCCTGAAGGGAAGAAAGTGATCTGCCACAGGAAAATCAAGTTAGCTAGGTGACCTATTTGTTTATTTATGTTATTCTTATATAAAAAACCCAGGCCTGAAGGGTGCTGGTTTGTAAACTGAACTGCTCCAATATAGCATATTCACAGTAAAACTGAAAACTGAAAGCTGAAAACCTCAGAGAGCTATCCCAAACAGTGAAGTCCAGGATTTTATTCATCTTAATAGCCACATTTGCTCCCATGCCCAAATCACATCAGTTGTAAACTAGCAGCTTTTATCTGAATTTCCATATTTTCACACATAACATTTATTAAAAAGCTATTTAAATATATCAGACATTTCTTGAGTTCACTTTAAAATAACAGAGGACATGAATTCCTTTCTCATATTGATGTTAATACTTTATTCTGTTTTTCTTTTGAATTGTTAGATAAATGTTAGAAGCCTGTGAGTATGAGAACAGCTGTTTCTTGGCTGTACGTGGTGTTGATTTGTAAGAGCTGTGATATTGTAACTGTTAAACTAATTAGAAGTTTTGGCAATAAACTGTTAAGATCAGTAAAAGATCAGTGTAAAAGCATCTTGAAAAAGGATGTAATTTTTCTACTATCTGAACTGATTTGCTGTAGACTTCTTTGCTATATTGAGGATCCAACCCAAACATGTTGGTTAAGACCACAAAGATCGCTGTGGGTACAAAGAAGACTACAGCCACCAATGCTGACTCATTCACTGCCATGCTCATCTGACATGGGAACCCACCACTCCCCATCCACTACAATTCCCATGCGGTTAGCTGCCCAGGGACTGAATTCCCTTAAAAAGCTTCATCCTCATCTCAGCAGTACCTTTCCATACAGCTAGATTTTGGCTCTTAGCTTAACCTATTGCCTGGATAAGCATAGGATTTCAGCCAGATAGATTGTGAGCAACATTTTCTTTTCAAATATTCTTGGCTCGAATCTCACAGAAGTTGCTTCAATCCAACAGAGTAAAATCCTGTCCTTCAGACAGATGAGCCAGTCACTTTACGTCAGCACACAATGTAATTATTCTGTATGTTCCCTATAACAGGTATTCTACACAGAGCTGCTGTTTTCCACATGAAACCTGGATATGATATTGTGTTCAGGATCACACACTGCAAATTTCCTACAAAGGTAAGGGGAGGCATTAAGAATTTGGATCTGTGTATAGTGTCATAAACAAAGAGAATTAATCAATCTTTCCTTTCATACATTTCATTGTGATAACAAAAAGTATTGTACCTGCTCCACTGAGCACTGTGCAGGGGAGGAGAACTCCCTGTGAACATTATAAACATGTTCAATTCAAATAGACAATGTGATTTTTTTTTCCAACTTGACTCAGATTATAAAATGAATGAGATTTAGTCCCCAAGTCCTTACTGAGTAATTATGCAATCACATATTCATACTGAGAATGACCTTTCAGTAGGATTCTTTGCAAAATAAGACTTTGTCAGCTACTGTACGAGGAATTACAGAGATAGTAACATTTTACTGCTACTTAACATCTGCCTGGCATCTCTGTTAATTATTTAGACTGTAGCAGACAAAGAAACACAACAGGATTACTATTGGAAGAATTTGTGAACTGTTATGAAGTGAAAGTGATCTTGATATATGAGTAGTATTAGGAGAAACCACCAGTGAGAAAACTGAAAACAGATCTGTGTGCACAGTATTCTTGTTGTACAGGAAATAGTGGGAGTTAATATGTGAAAAAGAGCTGTTCACAAATCAGAATCCCTGGGAGCTCTGTGAATGAGTTTTCCTGCACTTCGTGGGTTTTTTGTAAAGAGAAAGATCCTCTTTCTCCTTCTTGTGAGGGAAGATCCTCTTTCTCCTTCTTCTTCTTGCCTTAGTGTGTCATTAACTGTACACACAAAGCCACACATGTACCAGTTCATTCTGGTTCATCAGCAGAGGGTGTGGAGTAGGACCAGGTAAAAAATAAAGGTTCTAGTCCATGATGGTAGTTACAGCTACAAATCTTAATGCAAAATAGCGTTAATTGTTAAAACAAAGGTTTTCTCATAACTATCTTGTTACATAATAGGACACAAAGAAATAGCATAATAGATGCTAGAGATGCTTTTGCATTGTCTTCAGTCACAGATTAATTAGATTCATGAACAGTTTTCATAATGAAGTCCACAACTTGCAGAAGATTTGTATTCCAAGTGTATTCCAAAACCCCGTTGTTCCAGATTGTACTTCTTTCCTGAAGCATGCACTGACAAGCTATTCAGTGTCTTTATTACTGTACAAAATTGTGAGCCAACTGATATTTATTACTGTGCATTGGGTCAATGCAGAGTTTTACCACAAGAAGGTACATTCTTGAAGGGTTGTGCCTGAAGGGCACTATCCCTTATGGATCATCTTAGTAGGGAAAAAAAATATATATTTTAATAAAGATCCACCAAGCTCCCATCTCTGCCTCAGGGGAGTGTAGGTAGAGTGACAAGCCTTGTCTGTGTACTCTCCAAGCATAACCACTCTTGATCTGTACCTGGTCTTTTTCTAGAGCTCTGGGATGGAGGAAATCCTAGTCATGCCTTGCCTCAATCCGTACAGATGCACTAAGGTTAACTTCAATTACTGCTGTATTATGTTGAATAATGAAGTCTTTGTAACATCATTATATATGCATGCATTATACCTATGTTCTCAGAACAAAGGTGTGTCTGTAAGCATACGTACCAGACTGCACTTACATGGAAGACAAATTGTATTTATTCTATATTAATTAACACTGCAGGCGGAATTTCTCACTGTTTAAAATATCTCTAATGTCCATTTTTAGAATCTAAATACATACATACAGATTCTTTTTGCTTTGACAGTTGTGTTTTATCTCCTTTCAGTAAGTTTGTTCAAGTACTATCTTGTGTACCTTCAATCTGAATGTCATTGTTGTATTTCTGTTTCTACTTAAATCAAATTAATCAATTGAATTAATCAGCTTCAAAATGGAAAGCAAACAATGCTGCTAAATTTCCAGGGACTTAGGGGAGCAAAATTTGACAGGCGTTGGGTCTACAGGTGTTGGCTTCATTGGCAATCTCCTTTATTTACAGTTTGTTTTTCCTTAGCTGCTTGTTTCAGATTAACATTTCACATTAAGGATGAAGTGTGGCCACCAGTGAGATTTTACTATTGAGTGTCACTTGCTCAGAAATGTTGCTTGAGATAGTCTTTGCCATTCTATTCTTACACTGGAACATTTCTGCCCTAAAACATACATACATAGATGTGGCTAGAAACAAAAACACAATGGTGTTTTTGTTTTTAATATTAAACCTTGTTGCTTTAAGGGACACCGTGAAAAACTAGGCCAAAAACTTGACCTATTTTAAAAGACATGGCAATCTGTTCTTTTAAAAAATCATTCACACTTCATTGAGTCCTTCTCTCTCTCTTATACCATGAAAAATATCCTACAATATCAATGTTCAGAACTATTCTATCTCTGTACATAGTTTCCTGAACACGTATTGCAAGCTGAGGTCTCCAGTTTGACAATTTAATTTTTCTCCATCACTGATTTTGGAAAAGAAACCATCTTAAAAATTAGCAAATGCTTAAACTAAACTAATTAGCTAATTAAAATAACTGTATCAGAGCACTTTCTCCCTAATGTGATGAATCCATTTGGAAACCAAAAGGTCCTAGAATCCACAAAAGATTTTTGATTCTAGAGGCCTCCATGTCTTGAATTTGAAAACTAGGAGCAGAGAGCCATATTTCTCAGTTATTTTGTAGTTTGAAATCTGGCTGTGAAACTCTGTTTACTTTGTGTTGGACTCCTGCCAGAGGAGGCCTGGTTTTAGCAAATGGTTGTGGAGGCCAGACGTTTCCTGCTGCATCCTGATCAGGCACCAATAGCACTGCTCGTGGTCACAGGCACTGCTGCCATGGATGCTGATGGTGCAGTGCCTGCAGGCAGGAATGCTATGGAGAGTCACTTGAAACAGACCTTCAGGCTAAAGATTGGTGGAAGAGAGCATCCTGACAGCTTGGAGCACTTGCATGAACAGACATGGTCCTTGGAGAGGGTGGAGTTATGTGCCAGTAGATGAGCAGGAGGAGGGGTAAAGTTTTGAGCAGAAAGAACAGAAGTATTAAACCAGAGACATGAGCTAGTAGTGATGCGACATGACTGCTTTGATCTTGGCCTGTACAGTACTGTCTTGTCAAGGACAGGCAGCTTAAAGGAGAAACAGATAAGACAAAACATGAGACTATAGCATTGTATTGGGGTGTGAGGCTACCTGTCTGCTTTGCAGGCATAATGTGCAAGCAGTGTTTTCTTTTCCCTCCACTTTTGGGGACAACTTCTGTGAGAAAAAAAACTAATAATTGTGTCCCCAAACTGGTGTTTGACAAACACATTGTGCTTGCAAGATGAGGAATCAAAGGGCAACTGCTGTAGTTTAAAGTGCTTCTGTATCACTGGATCATTGTCTTGTCCATTTACATACAGGAGAAAATGCAAACAAATTTCTCAGGGTGCTTGGAAATCCTGAGGATTCCTTCAGGCACCAATTTAGGACATCCACTGTTCATATGGGAATGCAGCTCTTGAACCAACACAACTGAAACTCAGAGTTTCTTGTACTGGGGTCTGTTCTACTTGGCTCTGAGTCTGGGAATTTGGTGCTCTCCCATCCTCTGTCACATCTATATTACCATGTTATGCACTGACCTTAACTGGGTCACAATTATCTGCCAGTGGCCACCAATGCATGTGACAATGCAATTCACAGGAGGTGTCCCTGCAAACAGGAGCTGTCTTGGTCCTTGCAGTCAGACATTGCAGGTAGGCAACAATTACTTTTGAATTTTCAGATTACTACTGAAGATAAAAAAAAAATAAGGACAGAAGTGTTGTGCTGTTTGCTTTGTTATATGAAACTTGCATGTATTTCTCTCTCCTTACCTTTGATTCTGTCAGTCTCCCTAAAACTGAGCCTCTGAGTCAGAATGAAAGACAAGTGAAAGACAAAGCAACTGCAGAGTAGTCTAACTAAAAATATTTTTAACCCTAACTTGTACCAGCAAGGTTATCAAATATTCAGTAACACTGAAAATGAAAGGATGTCAGTTTGAAACATGACTCAGCTAAGCATCAAACTCCTTTCAATGACAGCCTTCCTTCCTACTCATCAGCCTTGAACAAGACAGTCTGAGTCATTACTTTCATGACCCACTGTCCCCTTTTAAGTAGCTTTCTTAGTCTGCAGTATTTGAATACAGCTATGCAGGTTATAGAAACACCATACTCAAAATTTTTTCAAGCTCAGCAGCCCATCTGAAATTACACTGAGACAAAGATTTATTGCACTGCAAAGAAGATTATAGAAACAAAAACTTTCAAGCTGTCCATATCATCAAAGAACCTGAATGGACTTGGAAATTTAATTGGGTGATCGTGACTTCCAGAATGTAAACAATCTGTGTATTATCCCAGCATAACACCACACTCCTCGTCTGCCCTACCAGGGCAAGCTGTAGCCAGGCCTATGTGAGCCTAGGCCATCACTATCTTGCATCTGATGATCGTCTGCAACCGCACAGAGTCAGGGCTGCATATCCATTTTGTTAGCACCTTAAACTGCCTCGCAGAGATATAAAAGACAACAGGGACAGCAAAGCAGAGAAGAACTGGAGACAGCAAGGATGGTTTCCAGGAAAACAGTTTCTGTAACAGAGTCAGTGTGGTAGCTAATACTTGTCCTTTGCTGGAGATGGACTTGTGACTGTGGGGCCTGCTTCATACTTCCTTGTATTTCCCATTATTTGGCAGGTTGCAGTACTGCTCACTGCTCACACTGCTCACACTCACTATATACAAGCTGCTTCCAGAAGCAGCAAAGTTCAGCAAAGCCCTGATCAAGCAGGTTTTCCTGTTTTTTTAGAATTAAAATAGCCCCTTTTTCACTGCCACATTTGAACACAGCCCAATTTCTCCTGTCAATTATCATGACATGAGTTTGAAGGTCTTCTAGGTAAACCGGATTCTTTTTTTAAATGATTGAAAAATACAAGCTGAAGTATATATTAAAATTGGTTACGGGCACGATTAGTTATCGCATTTCCTTTTTACCAGTGCTGCATATGAACAGGTAACAAAATAAAGAAAATCAGAGGGAGTTGTCTTGGGCATAGCTCAGGAGATACGGTGACATACATCCCTGGGGGAGAAGAGCTGCAAAGAAGGCATCAAGATGGAGTTCACTGAACCAGTGTTTAAAGCTTTTGGAAAGTGTCTTTTTTAGCAAGGCTTTAAAGTCAATTATCCTCACAGAATTTGTTTTATGCTTGCCTTGAGGATAAAGGTAGCAGAATTTCATTGTTTATCTGCCTATTACCCTCAGCTTAGTCGATGAATGTGCACATCTCTTCTTGGCCCATGTTAGAAATAAGATGGCAGATCTCTCTCATCTGACAGGAAACAGGGAAGAGCACCCACCCTTCGTATTGGCTGCTCGGAAAGGGCAGCGAGACATTGCTCCTTGACAGCATGAGACAGTGTACTCCCCAACTGTCAGATACAATGAATAACAGGGAAGAAAAAAAAAAACCAACAAAACAAAATAATGCAAAATAGGTTACTCTGTATTTATGCACAATTTTTCCCTGCAGAGAGTCCTAATGTTAGATCTGAAGCTAGAGAAATGGAGGAAAAATAAACAGATTTGGAATCTGCAAAATCTGTCTGCAGAAGGGGAATGCCTGGGAACAGAGGCACAAGACCAGAAAGGCCTTTGCCTACCTCATCTGAGCTCAGCTGCTGCACTCCTTAAAAACAGACATTTGGAAAATGGGAAAGAAAATTAAGATTCTGGTCCTGAAAATGCTGCCTCAGACTTCTGGCATGTTTAGACTTAAGCACACACTTTTGTTTACAGTAGTGGGATCTACAATTAACCTTTATATTAATTTTCATGTCTTTTTATACCATGCTGACCAGAAGCCTCAATCTACATGTCCAGCAAAGGCATTCAAAGGCACAAGGACTCCAAAAGAGGGTTACAGTGGTCTTTGGTGGATATTCCTGGAAGGTCTTCAGTGTTTTGTCAGCTCATTGGAGTTCAGGTTTTTCTCTTAGCAGTTAGATGGTCCTCCTCACCGTCTTCAAGATAATTCTGTCAGCACAAGCTCCTCTGTTTGAACAATTATTCTGGATCTATTTCTTCTTTTTTTTTTTTTTTTAGTTTATATAACTAAATATAATGCATAACTAAATCCATGCAAACTGCACATAAGGAGCTGCCATTTTTTCTTTCATGTATTTTGCAGAGACCATATGAAATTCGAAGCTAGTTCCACTGGTTGTGTAAGAGTCAGCTAAGCTGGCTTCCGTGTATTGGCCTAACGTGTAAAGGGGAAGAGCCCTCACTCGGTGTCAGTGCAGCTATACAAAAAACCTGGGCCAAACCTTGTGCTTGGACATTGTGAGAATGGGAATATGAGAAAAGCAGTGGAGTTATTTCTAACATAAAAAAAAAGGCTTCTGGAAAACAGTGTGGCCTTTTGTGTTGTTGCTATTTGATTCCATAACAGACCTCTCTGGATTTTGCTCTTTAAAACTTTTGCAGCAATAACACCTACTGGCCAAATCAGTCATTAGGAGACCCCAATTTTATTTTTGGGCCTCTGTATGTTCCCATCACAGCTAGTAACCCAGCAACAGAAACCAGCTTGCAGTTGAAAGGCTTCACACCACAAGAGCACAGGAAAAAAAAAAAAAAAAGTAAAAAAAGGTAAATTGGTGGTGAGATATGGGAGTGCACACATAGGTTTGAGGCCTGGAGTCCACTTCCACCACAACAATGCAACCTGGGATTCTGTCTCACTTAACTCATCTCGGTGCCAATTTAATCCCATTCTGCCCTAAAGCACCAGGTGTGGTTGCAGGGTGGCAGTGGTAGTGCAAGGGTGCCAGCATGTGCCCAGTGCTGCAGGTTCTGCAGAACAGATGTGACTAATTTCTTTTTTGGTCATATGACGCCAATACACCTATAAATAAGTATGACTACAATTTGACATTGCTGGGAACAAAATTAACAAGGAACTAAATAATAAGTTTGTCTTCCAACTGCTGGTTTTGACTGAATGCTATGCTAAAATTATGTATATTTTTCCAATATATTGTAATAGTCTGTGGTCCTTCCAAACATGATGCACATCTGTTGAACCTTACTCTGATATGCAGGCCCATCAGTTTCAGTGAGGGAGAACATTTTTTGGCCTGGGATCCAAGTGGGGTAAGCTCTCCCTCAGATTTCAAAGGGTCAAACCACGGATCTCAGCAGAAGCAGCTGACAAACACAACTAGGAAATACTACCAGGATCAGCTCGGTCATATTGTACGAGGTTACATGTGTGCTGATCAAAAAGTATATTGAAGTTGCTAGCCTTTCTGTTCACTTCTGATTACAATTTTTACTTGTGGTTATACTCACTTCTTGGATATTCTTCAGGAATTTCCAGTCAAAGTAAAAAAAGTTTTTAGTAAGAAGAAGGAACAAGAGAGAACATCATTTTTGTGATTCTGACTAGAGGTTTTATGAGGAGAAGAAAATCCCCATCACTGCCATATCCATTAATGTTTTGACTTTAGGGAAGCAGAAATGTAAGGGAAGATATAATTTCAAAAAACTCTTGTTTTGTTTGGTGACAGACATTTACAAATGCGCATCTCCTTCATTTAGCAACACCGTGTGTATTTACTTTATCAGTAGTATGTAAGGCCCACATTTTCAGGCAGGCCAGGAAGGCACCCCGCTTATCCTCAGCTACAGTGTGAGAAGGTGCTGAGGCGCCCGTCCCTCTGCCCAGGCTAAGAGGGGTCCCGCTGCGCCCAGCTCAGCTCTGACCGGGGAGACCGGGCTGGGTGCCCTGTGCTGCAGGAGGGCACAGGGATGGGGTTGGCACTGCTAAAGATGAAAGACTGCTGCTTTCGGGGCTCGTGTTGCGTGAGAACATTGGGGGAAGGAGAGAGAGGCACATCTAGGGCCATTTGGGAGGTGACTGTTTGGTGCTGGTATAAATCAGATGGAAAATGGCGAGTTCCTGCTCGAATGCTACTGGAATTGGAGGGATTGGGAACAGAGGAGCAGCGGAGCGGCTTCTGGTGTTCGCGGGAGCCGGGAGGCGAGCAGGCCGGGGCGAGGGGCGGCCCCTCCGCTTCGGCGACGGCTTCTTAGGGAAGCAGTGAGGGCTACGTGCGCGTTAACGGCGTTTCCGTGCGCTGTTTACAAACACCGCCAGGTGCGGGAGGATGGGCGGCTGTGCG
This sequence comes from Lagopus leucura, assembly GCF_019238085.1. Taxonomy (NCBI): domain Eukaryota; kingdom Metazoa; phylum Chordata; class Aves; order Galliformes; family Phasianidae; genus Lagopus; species Lagopus leucura. The sequence goes on from NW_024962269.1 coordinate 5,020,272, forward strand.
CAGCACCCGGAGGGCGAGAGGTGCGGAGCGGGCGGCTGATGTAATGCCGCGCGCCGCGGGAGGGGCTCACGTGTCCGCAGCGACGGCTCCGCGCTCGGCGCTGCCCGTGCCTCTCACGCCCGGCTCCGCACAGCCGCGCATCGGTGCACGCACACGCAGTCCGCCCGCGCCCGGCACCCCGAGGCCGCCCCAGGGCCACCGCAGGGGGAAGCCGCTCCCGTCCCTCCGCCGCCGCGGCCGCGCCCCCGCCCCGGCCCGGCCCCGGCCCCAGCCCCCTCCCGGCGGGGCGGCCCGC
>NW_024962269.1:5020713-5239640 GCF_019238085.1 Lagopus leucura
TGCTGCGAAGCGGGACGACGGCGGAGCGACCCTGCGCCGGGGCGGCGGAGGAGGACTGGGCCGCCATGCGCCGTGCCGAGGGCCGGGCTCGCCATCCTGCGGCGTAGCGGCGGGGCGCGGCGCGGCTCCCCGCCCGTGATGTCCCCCGGGCGGCGAGGGAAGGCGACTCACTCGAGGGCTGCGGCAGAGGCCTAGTGCGGCCAGCCCGCTCCGCGTCCCCGCGCCGCCGCCGCGCCCCCATGGCCGAGGAGCAGCAGGCGGAGGGGCAGCCGCCGCGGCGGCTCACCGGCACCCCCGCGCCCGCCGGGGCCCTGCCGGCCCTGGTGCCGGGGCTGCAGGGCGGCGAGGCCAGCGCGCTGCGGCACAAGATCCGTAGCTCCATCTGGTAAGGGCCGGGCCACGGGCTGGGCGGGCGGCGGCAGCAGCGGGGGGGGCGCGGCCCCTTTGTGCCGGGGCGCGCGGAGCCGCCGGGCCCACCCTGCTGAGCGGCGCCCCGGGGCGCGCGGGCACGGCGCCGTCGGGAGCGCGCGCGGTACGCGCAGGTGTGCCGGGCCGCGGCGGTGCGAGCCGGGCGCCTTGTCTTCCCGGAGTAACGGGGCTCGGTCAGCACGTTTGTGTCCCGCGGTGATGGCAATTGCGCTGCGGCGCCGTTTAACCTGCCGGGTCTCCTCTCACCTGCTGGAGGCTTTGTAAGCGGACGGCGTGCGCCGCGGGCTGCCGCTGCTTCCTGGTGAGAGCAGCCCCCAGCACGGCGATGAAGGAGCCCGGAACGCTGCACACAGGTGCGTTTCGCAGCCTCCCCACAGTTCCTGGGCAGGCGTGCGAATGCAGCTCTGGCTCAAACTTGTGATGGTTTGCAAGTATCTATCCAGGAATCCGTGTTGCTTTTTTTTCCCCCCTCTTTAAATTTAATCAAAATTCATAGCAAAACAACATTATACTGAATTCCGTGTGTCTGGGGGGGGGTGTGATGAATCGAGTTCTGCTTGCTGTGCGAATAAAGTATTTTGGCGTGCCCTCCCCACCCCCCAGCTGCAGGAGGTACCACCTGCAGAATTTACGTTTTTAAAGGCCGTTTCTGGTTGAAGGGAGTGATGTAGGGCCAGGAAGTGGAGAATGGGAAATATAGTTTACTCATCCTAGGTAATTCCTTCTCTTATATGTGTTTCTGTACATGGATTCATCCTACTAAAATACATTGATCCACTACATTGCTTCATACCGTGTTTAGCTTTTTGTTCTGAATTGGTGTGGCTGTCGAAGAAGGCAAGTCCAAATATCTTTTTTGTGTGTGAGCGATTTTGCTGTATTTGTATACATACACATACCCTACGTCTGGATGCATAGTGAAATTGAAATCTTTTGTTTGGCTGTTTTTCTTAGAGTTGAAATGGTAAATAATAATTCATTGTCCTTAACCAGCACTTGCTACCTTTTGTTTTGGTGGTTGTTTTTGTTCTACAACGTGACCTAGAGAAGAGCTCCAAACTGCAGAATTTCCTGTCTGTTTGGATCGCTGCATCTTCACGGTGTCCTAATTTATTAAGCTGTTTTGTGACATCCTTTCTGGATTTTCTTCTCTCTCCATGAATGTGCTGTTTGGAGGCGAGCCTCAGGAGCATGTTTATGTTGCATTCAGATTAGGTATCATGTCCAAGTTGAAGACAAAATGGCTACTTAGCAAAACGTCCCCTTTTATTCTGGGTTTTCTTTTCAAGAAACAAGAGAGTATACGTTAGCGTTTTAAATGCAGATTGCTTCTTGCATTCAGGTACACTCAGTGAATAGCCTGCCTGCGTTGGGCACAAAGGAATGCAGAGCACTGCGTGAGGGTCTTGCTGGGCGCCCGGTGCCAGCAGGCTGTGCCAGCACCTTGCAGCCCCGTCTCCTGGGTGCTTCTCTGGCGTTCCCTGCAGGATGGTGACCTTTCCTCCCTGGCTACCTGGCAGCCTTGCACCATATTGGCACTTCTCTGCCTCTTCCAGACAGCATCGGCTCCGTTGTGTGCAGTGGTTTGTGTGCAGAAATGCAGTATTTAACATCAGGTCATTTCTGTAATAAAACCTTTTTTTTTTTTTTTTTCCCTAAATGTTTTCACATCCTTAATGACTTCTAGGATTTCCATGTGTTTACCTATTTTTGTATTACTGTCAAACAGCCTTCGTTTGGAGCTCAAGTCCTGTGTGAGTTCATGCCTCAGTGTGGCTGCAGTTGTTTGAGCAGTGCCAGGGCATCGTGCATGCTGCACTCAGAGCAGAAAGCCGCCCTTTCTGCACTGCAGTCTGGAGCCTGTTGTCCTGGTCAGTAGCTGCCGTGTGCTGGTGAGGAGCAAGCAGTACACGAGTGTGGGAGGCTTGTGAAAATGGCAGTGCTCTGTTGCTAACATAGCTGGGTGCAACGTGCAGAAGAGAGCTTCCTCTTTTCTGCTTTTCCTCCTCTTCCTCCCGTGTCTCCCTGCCCTGCCAGCTGTGTGTGCTGACCAGTTGGCATGTCCAAGTCCTCATTTCCTTCCTTAAGGATTTAGCACACCTAGATAAGCACCCTTCTGTATTGTTTTCTGTTTTTTTTCCTCTTTTCTCCTACGCACTTGCATACAGTGGATGGATATTTTTAGTTGTTTTCATTTGTTTTTAATTTCTTTTTCAAAAAGATTTTAGTGTTCAGAAAGTGTTGACGAGGAAAATAGCGTAGCAGAATATAGCAGCTACTGAAGTGCTGGACTTGAAGATCACAAACAAGTCTGTGCTTGTCCTTCCACCGCACAGACAAATATAAATATAGTATGTGATGTGGGCCTCAAGGGGACAATGAGCTGTTCAGCATTTCAACTTGTGCTTAATTTGTTCTGTTTATTAAATTAAAATGTAGTTTGACAAGAGTAGCTCAAGTAATTGTGAACGTGCAAAGTCCCTTAAAACCAAACAATAGGCGAAGTCCTTCTGGTTAAAATGAAAGGCACCATCAGCGTATGTAGTGAAGACTTGACAGTGTGCTTGCTAGGAGTCCAGTCTGGGTTCTGCTTTGTTTTTGTTACTATATTAAGTGACCAGACTGGGGAGGGGGAGAGAGGTTTTCTTAGCTGTGCTTAAAAACAGACTGGGAAGTGTTTCTCCCCATTCCAACACCACGTATGTAGAGCAGGCCAGGTACGGCAGGTAGCTGCAGCCGATTAGTTACTGCAGCCAATTAATTACTGCAGCCAAACTGAAATGAAGTTCAGCGCTGTCTGGCTGTGCTTTTCCTAGCTGCCCCACACGAGCACATCCAACAGAGTCATGTCTGATTTTGTTTCACATTATGTGAGTGACTTGTTCAGACAGTCAGACGTGTTCTTACGGTGTCGATGAAAAGACAGAAATAATATTAGATGTCTTTTCCCATTGACGGATTAGGAGTCTAGACAGAAGAATACGTCTTTGCAGAGCCCAGACGGCTGATTAATGTTAGTTGGGGCAGGTTGGTGAATTGCCCTTGTCTTCCTCTGCTGAACACTGGACCCTGATCTGCCTTGTTTATTCCCCTTTAGATTCATTAAAGCATTTATATTTATTAATAGCTTTTTGTCCAGACGTTAGAGCCTGAGGCGGGAAACCTCCCCACTCAGCTGTCTGAGCATATACACTAATGGGGCTTCAGTTATTTTCTTGGGTGAGGGGACTGTATTTACAAACGTGATGTTTGTTTGATGGTATTTCTGTATCCAGTTGTACGCTGGCAGAGGATGAACATGAAGTTAGCAAAGAATATCTGTAGCCAAAGGCAGCCAGTAATGTATGTATGCAGCAGAATGTGGCACAAGGACTGAGGTGTGGAGACCACTGGGGAAGAGAGGTGTTGGCTGAGGTTCTCTGTGCCTGCTGGGAGGAGGAAAAAAAGCCAAAACAACAGCTTTAGGTAATTTCACCCTTTTGCTTACTGCATTAATTTAAAGTCCAGTCCGTAGCTACACACATTGAAGAAATGAAGGGGTTTGTTTTTTTCTTCACTGTGGTGAATGAGTGGTGGTGGTTCTTAAATGAGGTCTTGTTTACTGCTGTAAGTGGTAATCTGGTACTTGCATCTGTGCATGGGTTGGCCGCAGCTTCTTTCACCTAGCCTGGATCTCAGCTCTTTTTGTCCTATAGGCATCTGTTGTGATTGGAGCGTAGTAATTCTGCCCAAGATTAATTTCTCTTCCCCTCCCCCCAGTATATCATCTGTAAGCTGTGCTGAGGGCTGGGCAGCACAGGATAGCAAACACAGAGCATTACTTTTGCAGTCCTTTGAACTGGACGTGGGTGTAGGCTTCAGATTTATAACTTGTGTCCTCAAATCACTTTTCTAGCTAGAAGTTATAATGCAAAAGCCTCGTGAGCTGGGCCATATAGTGCCAAATTTCCGTGTGTCCTAGGCCTGGTTTGCCTCGCACTGAAGTAGGACTGGGAGGTGGATTGTGCTCTTGTGAGTTCTGGGCTTTTCGCGTTGCACTAGAAGACCAGATTAGCTGATTGCAATACCGTATTTTCTTTGGAAAGCTCAGTTCTTTGTCGTGTCTTTGTCTTTCTTGCATCATTCGGGCTATTGCAAGTGCATCTCTCACTCCTCGTTAGTCGTTGTCACCAAGGGTAGGTTGTCACTTGACTATTGGCAGAGGAAATACTCCACAATTTAGGAAATGCTATTGAGATTTTTCATAATAGGAATTGCTGCTTATTTATACGGTTAGATGAGTAGAAAAGCATGATTGACAGTCTTAATATTTTTAATAAAGTGACTGACAATAAGGAGAGAGGCTGAGGGGTTTGTGTTCCAGGCTCTTAGCAAATGCAGGTGCAAACACCTTTTCAGTAGTTTTCTTCTGCGCTTGAAATTCCTGTGACACCTTGTAAGTACTTTTTTAAAAGGTGGTGTATTTGAGTCAGGTTGGATTCATCAGTAGACCAATCCAGCTGCATTTACTCTTACGATTTTCTGTAGCTTGAGACAGGAGGGCAGGAAATAACAGCAAAAACTAAAAATAAAAAACCTCTATTTTTTGTTAAACTGTCTGCTGAAATTGAGTGGAGAATTTCAGTTGCCATAACTGATTCCAGGCTCTTTTTAGTTGTTCTGTGCCTCCAGCCTAAAGTGCACCAACGACCAACCCCTCCTTCCTGGAGGTGGTTTTCATCACTGGAAGTGGGAAATAAAGCTTTTGTAATTTGTATTAAAAAATATTTAATAGGAGATTACTAATGATTGTGAAGAAGAGCTCAAGATTGTTGACAAGACGTACAGGCTACATTTAATTCAATAAGCCCAAGTAATGTTAGAAGTGTATTTACCCCCTTTGAAGAAGTACTTTGAGCTTCTCGGCTAAGAGGTGCTTTAAAACCATAAATATTGCTTACCCACTGTTCCCTGGCTCTGTGGTTCTGCTGTCTGCAGATGATTGTAATGCTTGCCTGTTCTGAGTGTATTTCTCAACATAGTATATAAGCAGTCAAATGCATAGGAAAAAGTTCATGTGTGGACCATACTTCAGAGATTTTGGGGGGGCTGGCCTTCCGTGGGTAAGGCATTTAGCAGCATGTCATTCTCCTTCGCACTCTGCTTCCTCAAATACATAGAGACAGAAAGTGGAGTTGGTTTCATTTGACTCCATCTGTTCTGCATGCAGTGGTCAGGGTAGCTTGCGTGTTGCAGTTGTAGGGGAAAATGCACTTTTAAGGTGAGAGTCATCTCCAGGGGAAGGTATTGCCATGAAACCATTTGTCTGATTGTCTTATGTGCCTGTTTCTCTTTGGCAGTAAGCAAATTCTAAACAGTGCCAGGATATAACCATCTGTGGTGTGGATCTCTTGAATTGAGCAAAATAAATCCTTCCCTGTTTGCCACTTTTTCTTTTCCTAGAGCATGGCTGCTCCATCCTGTCCATGAGTTGTTCCCTTGAGCAGATCTAGGTACACCTTTTATCTCTCACCGTACATTCCCATATTGAGGAAACCATCCTACTTGGGGGGAGCTGCCCTGGAAGAACTCCTCACTGAAGAGCCTTGAAAGAGCAGGTGCTCACATGCACCCCTTGCTATCTGGAAGGCCTTCCTGCACGGCCTGCTGGAGCAATGCCAGCTCAGTGTGTGAGGAGAAGCAACTTTCCCGTGTGGGCACGGTGGTGGTGGAGTTTCTGGGTCAGCAGGTGTGGGAGCCAATTTGGTCTGCAGGCATTTTTACAAGGTTAGAAAATGAACCTGAATAAAATGAATGCTGACCTTTATATAAACTTTGAGAATGGAGCTGAGCTTTTATTGAATATCCTGGCTCCAAGTCGGGTGGATAGCTTTGCAGAAAGAAGATCTGTGTAAATCTGCTCTTAGGAAGAGTGGATTTCTCACTCTCGTTCGTGGGTTTTGTTTTTCTTTGTTTCTTGAAACAACAGGATCAAATGAAGTATGTTTGGAGAAAAACAGTATTCAAGTGATAAAATACTCAGCTGACTTTTACTGCTTTTCATTTAGAATGCATAAAAGTGTATTAAATTGCTTCGCAGCATAGTATGTACACAATTCCTTGTTTCTTAAATGCTGCATTCCACTTTGCTCCACTGGAGTTCTCCTTGTTGAAGCCAGTCAGACAGTGTGATGTTGTGGTTCAGGATGGCATCCCTGATGATCTCTTAGTCAGCACTGAGTGGTGGGGTTGTCACCTCAGGCCCCTGTAGCTGGGCTGTGTGTGGTTTGAAGCAATTCTGTTTAGTTTCCACGAGTGCATATACCATTGACGAGTAGGAATCCGCATCTCTATCTGAGAAGAACACTTAAAACCACCTCCTAAAATTTTCTGGATGCTGGGGAAAAAGTCCCCAAAATACAAGTATTCTGTAAGTGGTTAAGATGATAGTATTGGTCAGGTTTGGGTGTTCAAATTTATACTGAAGCACAATTAAACTTTAAAATAACTGGGACTTGGGATGGTATTGTTGGGGTGTGCACGTGTGGTTGAGAGCAGGGGTTGAGCTTAATGTTTTTATACAGCTCCCATTTGCCTTCTCTTGTTACTTCACTTGACAGAAGTATTTGGAAAAGGGCCAGGGCTGCAAAATTCAGATCAGGATCCAAATTTGGATTTTTGGTTCAAACCTTTCTAATGTCTAATATTACAAAGCTTCATATATAAATAAGAAACCCCTTATTTTTTAAGTTGCAAAGTCAGGGAGATGGCTGTAGCTCTCTAACTTGCCTCTAGAGCAGTCTGGTAGAGTGCTGGACTGTGTATTTGAAAAAAGTTATTGTTGGATGATTTAGAAGGTAAATTAAACAGATAAAAATACAACAATCTGTCATCCAGAAATAGCAGAAAGCCAGCACTAATTGGTTCTTCCATGCCTGTGAGAATAGATGTATTTTTAAAATACATCTAAAAATTCTAAAATTGTTGGAATGTTTTGTTGTGTTCCCTCAGATTGATGGGAATTTTGAGGTTTTGTTTTGTTTTCAGTGGAGTTAGCCAGTATTCCAGCTCTGATGCTTTCTTGATTTAATGGAAAAAGGATTATCTGTCATCAAGTAGGATGCTTGTTATCAGCTGCTGTGCCATCAACTGGCTTTCGGTAAGCTGCCAAGTGTTTTCTGTTTTTGCATATTTAATCATTCAGACAGTGGAAAAACATTCAAATCTTCATGACTGTTTTTCCTGTTGCTTGTTTTTAATTGCTTGCGGTCAATGCAGTGACATTATATCAGTGCAAGGGCAGGGAGGCTCTGTTTTGTTGTGGTCAGGGTCGATGAGAATGGTCCATGGTAGTGACTGAGAGAAGTCAGACAGAGGGGGACTGAGAGAGGTGGCAGCAGGCATGCAAAGCTCTCCTTTTGTCATCAGTTGGAAAAATCACTTAGAAAATTAAACAATCCCTAGTAGCTGAGATTATGTTTAAAATCTACCTGAAGAACTTCTTGCTTAGAAAAGAAAGAGATGAAATGTAAGCTAGTTCTTCCTTTTATATAAATGTATATATTTTTGCATTTCATGCTACTACCTTCTAATATATGAACGTGCATCGTTTGCAGCTGCTGGGTTTTCTGGCTGCTGTAGAAGTGCTTAAAATGGACTGTAGATAAGTTAACATGAGCTTTCCTGGGGAGCGTGTCTGTCACTTTAATTGTCCCATTAAACAAAATAGTTTAATCACTTAATGCTTACTGGTATTTTTGTATAGCTCAAGGTAGAGAGAGTTTTATTTTGGTTTTAGTTTAACTCAGCCTAGGAGCTACAGTCCAGAGCAGTGCCCAGCTTGTTGGGCCCAGGGCTGCCTCACTTCTCCATGCGGAGCTGCTGTGTGCCCACGAAGTCCCACTGTGGTGTGAGCTTGGGGCTTTGCTGGCATGGTGAGCAACGGCCTGCTGCTTGGCCTCTGGGTAGGAGGAAATGGACATGGTGGATGCTGTCAAGGGATTGAAAAGGTGGCATCTCGTCATGTTTTTATCTTGCCCTGGAATGTTGGTGCTGCTGCAGAAGTTGCTTTTTCTACTGGCAGCCTATAAACATAGTACATGACAAGATGTGTATCTGTTGTGGAAATGAGAGCTGTGTCTGAGGACACGCGTTTCTGGAGGCATACCTGTACTGCTTCAAAATGGCAGCTCCTGCACAGCATTTCTCTGAAGCTGAGTGTGGGTGGTATTGCTTTGTGATTGCCAGGTACCTCAAGTCTGGGAAGAGAATCAAGTTTTTGGGGAGAACTCACTTATTGAGGCATCTTCCCTCGTTCCCTTAGACGAAGTTTGGGTTAAATGTCAAAGTCTGTAATTTATGGCTCTTTTCTTTGATGGATAGACTCAGAGGTATGGAGGCAGTCCATATTTCTTCATCAAAAATTCCTAAATGCCGTTAAAAGGTTGTTGGGACTCATGCCATCGGAAAAGTTGGATTGTACCAGATGGGAGGAATTACAGATCATTATTTTGGTTGCCTATGAAGAAGAGAATTTTTTCAAGCTGTCAGCAATACGGGCAAAGTATTGGAACTCTATACGAAGTTGCCTGGAAGAGCATCTCAAAGACAAACAAATTAGCTTGTGACTGAGATGTGCTAGGTTGTAGGACTGGCAGCTTTCTTTTCCTGTATTTTCCTCAGCTGCTTCTTGCCTCTGTTTGGAAGACACCTGAAAATACTTTGAATAATCTGTGTTACTTCTTCTTGTTTTCTCTGTTCTCCAGAAATGTTTATACATTAAAGAACAAACTCAAATCCTAGCTATTCAGTGCCTGAAGTTGCAACTATTTGAAAATCTGGAAGTTGAAAAATTGTATCGTTTATTTAGTTTCATGTTTTTAGGGGTGGAATTTTAAGTCCTGTTCTGAAAAATAGTGACAGCCTCCTCCTCCAGAGGCATGCGTTGTTTTTGTTGTTTATTATGTGGAGAAAAGTGTGTGAACTGGCTTGGATGATTTTTAAGCCTTGGGAGGAGGGCACAGTGATGCGGGATGACTGCTGCAAGCTCAGCCCATTGCGGTGTGTGGAGCCTGTCTGAAGTTGGCACTTGAGGTTTCCACATGAGGGATATCACAGCGCTGTTTCTCCATCCGTCCTGGCAGTGTGCAGGCCGTCGTTCCCCTGGTAGAGCACGCAGGCCTCAGTGCCTCTCGCTGTCTGTGCTGTACCGTTAGCGGCAGCCCTGTAATGGGTCAGGTACCTTGCTGGAGCAGCCCGTGTTGGTACAAACATGGCAGCATCTGCCTGCAGCTACAGTCTCCCACGCAGTTTGGGTTCGGGTATTTCATACTTCCAGCAGTGTTTCTCTTTGAAAGATAAGCAACCACTCTGTGATCCTGGGGCTGGCTTGTTGTCTGTAGCTGCAGATTAGATGCCTGTGACTCCTCTTACCTTACATAAAACCGGCAGCCCTTTCTACTATGATGAGGCTGTCTGAAACAAAGGCCAAACATTCTTCTGAAACTCTTGCAAGAGTCGAAGACTGTGGTGTAGGAACTTTTTATCCAAGCTCAGAGGAGGTACGATGCTGCTTTTTTAAAGGATACATTAAAAGTTTGCTTGTTTTCTTTGGTTTTGTACGTGCGTTTTAAATAAAGAAGCTGTGTTGCTATTGGTGGCCATGTAAACTAAATACATAAGTTAAAAGACAGATTGCTTGCTGACAGTAATGACTAGTTGCACACCTGGAACCACAGCATGCTGAAGAACTGAGCCAGCTTTTGGCTCCAGGAGCATGCTGCACAGTGACATTTACTGTGCCTGACTCCAGCAGTATAGTTCAATGATTAACTTATCAAAAGCTGAGAAATGAATTGGCATCTGAGAGGAAATCATTCAATGGATGAGTGAAGTGAGATTATTATGTATGGTTCTAAAAATGCGAAAAGGGATATTTTGAACAGAAACCATTAATTGAATGCAGCAACTAGAGTTAACTTACTAGGTCAAATGAAAAAAAAAACCCAAATTACTAAATGTACTGAAGACATAAGAAAAAAAAAATTTACATTAATCTGGAAATGTTGATTTTTATGTTACATTGGGCAAAAAGTCTGTGAAATTTCAGGTAAAAATATTGTAAATTGTTGTTTTCTTATGCAAAAAATACTAAATTTTGACTCTGAAGATATGATAACCTATATTTTAGCCGTTTTTTCTTGGTTAATAAAGGCCAAAAAAAATTGTCAACACCATTGAGAATAAAAATGAAAAAACATTTTTGTTTGTCTGTTTAGCTCCAAGGAGGTTCAGCTGTCCTTACTTAGCTTTCCTTGCACGTGTCCCCATGGCTGCATCTTTTTCATGCTCGAAGCTTGCTTCTGTTGGAGGGGTTGGGAACACGAGGTTCCTGTGCCACTGCGGTTCTGCTCCTTGTTGAAGTTGGTGAAACATGTAGTGAAAGTAAACATAAAGACTCAACTGCTTGAGTGTGCGGAAGCCCTGTTTCTGACAGTGCCTAAAGACATCCATGCTTGCTTGGGTGTTACCTACCAGTAGCTCCAGAAGTTTGTATTTACTGTGTGTTTTTAGCCACTTTACAGTGATTTTTCTTCAGAGAAGTTCTTAGTTAGCGAGTACTTCAAATACCAATAGTTTTGTGTCAAATTTGGCTCAACATAGGAGCAGGACATAGCTCAAGTACGTTGTGTTCTTCTGGAAGACACACTCCTTCCTAAATTCATCAATCTCAGAAGAGTTTGGCTTGATTAGTTCAGCTACTCAGTAAAGGAGTAGAAAAGCAGCATATACAAGAGCAGCACAGAAGATAATGCTTCCTATTTTATTATGTTGACCCACAAAGTCAAGAGGTAGATCATGTGTGGCAGTAAAGGTTGAACCCTCCCACTGACATTCCAGTACATGCTGTTGTTGTGCAACAGATGGCAGCAGAGGGGCAGTCTGACAGAATGGTGTCTGGTACGGAAGCATGGAGGAGGCAAAGGGGTGGAATTGAAATTCTTCCTTGCAGAAAAAAATGGCACCCATGGACATTTATTGATGTTTGCTGAGTGTTGGTGGAGACCAACCAGTGAATGTGAGCAGCAGGCGATGCGTTTCAGCAGTGATGACAGTGACAGTGGGTCACCTCTGCTGGGGCAGACTTCTATAAGTGTGGCATGCAGGCTGGTCATTGCTGGTGAAAATGCATAGCTAATGGTGGTGACTATGTTGAAAAAGAGTGTTTTGTCGCTGGGAATTTGCTCTAACAAACGGGTATTGTGCTCTTTGTATCTTTTGTAATTTTCATGGAAATAAACAGAAGGCATTACTTTTGGAGCATATTTCACCTTGCAAATTGTGCTAATAATGAGGAAAATACATTTTCATTCCTTTAATGCAGACATCTGCTCTCCTGCTGGCATGTTTACACATGTTTAAACATGTTTACACATGTTTACTTGTGGTTCACAGGAATGATAATCCAGAGCAGCCAATTCTGCAGTACTGACGGCAGCGTCTCTCTTTCTGGAGAGATCCATCAGACAGGAGCTCATGGGAACACCTGTGTGACAAGTGCAGTTCAGCAGGTGATCAGATGCTGACAGGTGTTAGCCAGTTGCATGCTGCAGCCTGCAGGTGAATTTTTACAGTGCCATTATCTCAGGTAGTACTGCTTTAGTAATTTGCTTTCTGTCTGCATGCTCTTAATTTTCTGGTGGTTTGATTTTTTTGAGAAAATGCTGTTGTATCCATCTGAGGTCACTCACAGGAGCAGGATGGTGTGGCAGAGCCAAGTGCTGTGCAGTCTGCCTGCAGAGCTCCAACTGTGTGTCATCTCTCCTGGGGAGCAGCGTAGAGCCCCAGCATGGGATGTTAAGTACTGGTGAGACACCTACTGTCAATAATACTCATTCAGAAGTTAGAGGTGTTAGTGGAGGAGAGAATCTGAAAGACTTGCTTGTTCATTGATGACAGTTGCAGGAGAAGGCCGGCAGTGAAGGCAGTGCATGGACTGCAGGTGAGTCGAGTGAGGGATTCTGTGGCAGTGCCACTGGAGCTGGCTGCTGTGTTTGCTGTGGAGCTGCTCAGACCTGGTGGATGTGTGCCTGCCTTGGAACAGCTGCTTGTGCACTGCAGGCTGGTCTGGTGTGCTCATTTGACACAGTTTAGCTACCAACTATGAGCAAGTGCAGCTGCTCAAACTGAGTTATGTAGGTACAAACTGAAATAGATGCATGCAGGTATGAACTTACATGGCTTAATTAAATTTTGTGCAGCTTTAATTTTAATCAAACACACCTTACAGGTTTAGACAAGCTCTTGAGTCTGCAAGTAAACTAAAGTTCACTTGGGCTGCAGGCTAAGAGAACTCAAACTTTGTGAACCAAACCCTTGAGATGCAGAGCAGCATGTATTTGTAACTCTTCTGAAGGTCTTAGATTTGGAGTTAAATAATAGGATTTTTTTTCCCCCCAAGAAACAGAGGATGGGAAACATATGGGATGTAACCCTTTGGTGTTCTGTGAACTTGCATCAGAGGTAGGCAGGAGACTTCTGACTACTTGAGACTTCCTTTGTGGCTACCGGGCAGTTTCTATGCCTGCACTGTTTGGAAGCTGGTAAGCAGAGGTGAGTGAGCAATACTTTCTCCTGGTGCGTGTCTGTGGTGGGCTGGCCAACCCTGGCAATGCTGCTCTGCATTTGGGCATGTTCCAGGCCCCAGGCAGCAACAGCAGTGGTGGTGTGAAGGCTGGCTGTGTCCTGAGGCACTGAGGCAGGCCTCCTTCGAAACAGGCATGGGAGCCCTGCAGTTATTGACCTTACTGGTTTTGGAGTGGGGGCACCAGAGCATTGGGTTGTCTGTGGGCTTTCTCAGGGTAGTACCATAGGACAGCTTGAGTGTGGCACTGCTGAACGGGTACCTTCCCAGGTACCAAATTAATGAGGAGGTGCAGCCAGCAACATACCTGCTTATTAACAAAAAGTGACTAGAGTAGCTACGGGTTGTGGAAATGTTTAAAGTAACCATGAGAAATAAACAAGAAAAACACTTGTCCTGGCACCTGTGCCAGCACAGAAAAATGTGTGTTTGCAGTCTGGAAGTATAGGAAGCTGTTCTGAGAGTGCTGCTAACACTGGAGGCTTTTATATTGAGTTGTCTGAGCTTTGTGTAACTGTGTTCACTAATCCTAGCCTTATATGCATCTGTATGTTTCGGTGTATTAAATGTAAGCCTTTTTCTTGTGAGTGTGTATAGCATGGCACTTTGCTGTCAGGCATTGGTAGCCATAGTTTGTGGAGGAGAATGCCCAGAGACAGGCGTACATCCTGCGTGTCCTGTGCTGCACAGCATGGTGCTCCACTCTGCTCCCATGTCCTGGTGCCTCTGCAGGCATGGGAGCTTTATAAAGTTAACAATACAGAGAGCATTTGTGCACCTGTGTGCTGTGGGCATTTCCTATTTTCTGTTGTTTTTAAGCATTGCTGCGGAATGTCACCCTTTAGTTTCACTAGGTGTCTTCTCATAGAACCACGTGGGAGAAAGGCTTGAGAGACATCTCATGCGTTCTAGCATCTCCAGATGAGACCCCTTAGAAATACTGATCTTGAGTAATAATGTCATAACTGGATTAGGCTTCTGCTGACATTATGTGAAAATGCTATAGCAGATCTTACTGCTATGTATAGACTGAATCCGGAAGCAGCAACAGCTTGTCTGTTTTGTAGTTTTAAAAGCAGTTTCCTTGTGAGCTATGCAAACCATCATGATAGCCAATTTGCCACTTAGCCATGAACCATCTTGCTTTTAGCAGAACACATGTTGCACTGAATGCCTATTTGAGCAGTCTTTTCTTGTGTAGTTTGATTGAGATCACGGTGTGCTTTCTGTGTTTTGCCTTTCTAGGCAGTCAGTCCTTGCAGGCTGATCTTGGAATACTGTGCAGTGCCTCATACACATTGCTATTACAGGGCACAGCTCCTCTAAAGTCACGTTATTGTCCCATATTATGTACAGAGGACATTGAATCCTTGGAGTAGTGTCCTGCCTCAATGTAGGAGCAGACACTGATTTTAATTCAGTCCAGCACTAAAGAAAACAGGTGAGAGATGTGAAAAACGATTTTCTTCATTTCCTCTAAGAGTTCATTCGAGTAACTTGTAGCAGAAGTTTGTCTTTAAATAATGACAAATAGCACACGCACTCACAGATAGAAACCGAAACAACAACAGGAACTGCAGGTGACTGTTCTGTACTGGAATAGGGCACCCAGTGTTGTTGCAAGATTTTCCCACTCAATTATAGAATTTCCCAGTTAAGATATAGTTTTGGCATTTGCATACAGTTAGATTTCTGCAGAAAGCAAAACGAGATATTGGTGGGCTTACATTTCAGACCCAGGTATGATGTCTCCCAGCTCAGTATTTCTTAGCAGTTCTTAATTTGCAGCTCATTACATTGGGCTGTGTTTGAGATTTGGGCATTTTGTTAGCAGTTCTATCTTCCTTCTTTGTTCAGCTGTTTGTGTGCTTGGTGTTATTTACTACTCATAAAGTCGTCATAGTTGCAGAATGGTGAAGGGATTAAATAACCAGTAATTCTCTATGAAACATTTTTCTTGCTTTATTTTAGTAACAAGTGTTGAGGACATGAGTTAGTAACATGTTGAGTTCTGTACAATTTTAACTGAACTGCAGTAACTGAAAATGCTGAGGCGTACTTTTTTTCAGCTCTGTAGTCGGTGTTGCTGCTTTTTGTGTCTAATTTAAAACCAGCCATGCTTACTCACTTCAGCAAGTGGAAGGGTGTAGATTAGGTCACAGGGAAGATCAGTTGGTTGCAGCGCAGCCTTGTTCCCCTGTTTTATCAGTTTGCTGTTTCTCTTGCTTCCTTATTTTGCGAAGAAGAGTGGTTTGCCTTGGATCGGGCTGGAGAGTTCACAAATTGCTGGATGCTTTTTGCATTTACTTTCTGGGGGCATGAGCTGGATACTTCCATTCATCTTCAGTGGACAGAACACTGGCTATTTTTGTGACACGATTACAGTCCCTGTACTTGGTATCTGGAGTAAGAGCTATTTGCATTTGAATACAGGTTTGTCTTGTGTTAAATGTTTTGCTTGTGCTGGAGCTAGTTCAGGTAGTTTAAATGAGTGCTTTGGGTGAGTTTGTCACTACTGGTGCTGTCCTGTTGAAATGACTGATCCTGCAGCTTTGCGTTTCTGCCTTCCATTGGATCATGGGCTTGTGGGATGAGCTGTTACCAATTGGTTCATTGATTCAGGGGGCAGCTGGTCTGCATTAATGAAATGATAGATTTTCTGTTGGATCAGCAAACAGATCCAGCTCAAGGAAACCCAGCTCACCTCTGGCCGGGCAGTTTGCACAATCTGATGGAAAGGCACTCTGCAGAAAGGCAAAATGAAGTGAGCTGAGTAAAAGCCCGTTGCTTTCCATGGATTGTGCTGCACTCAGAGTGGCATCTAAAGATGCCTGCGTGGGCTGTGGTTTCACTGTTACACTGCCACAGTCTGGTTTTCCATGGCCTTGGTCCTTTGTTCGCTTCAGGTATTTAGCTGGGACTGGGATAAGTAGTACAAGGCAGCTGGGTAAATTCATGTTTAGAGGACTCAGAACTTTGTTAATGTAATTTTGCTGTGTAGAGGTACAGAGATTAGATTAATTATTTTCAGAGTAGATAGTACTAACTTATAAATATGTTTGAAGTCAAAATGGGGTCGAGTCCTCAATTATTTCTGTTTTTTGAGTAGACACCTCTGCAAAGCCTGTTTTTTAGGGTAGGTTCAACCACCCCACAACACTCCAACACCGAAGGACTGGAGGGATTCCTAGTGTAACATTGCTTAACTTGCCCTTAGGGCGTGCAGTTCAGTTATCCACGGGGTATAGAGAAGTGCAGGCAGGGAGTGAGCCCCTAGGTGGCATCAGCAGCCCTGGGTTCTGACTTCTCCGTGTCCCATGGGGGGAGGTGAGGATGGAGGACACTCAGTAGTTACGATGCTGAGGTTGACCCGTGGAAATGCTCTGCCTGGACGTGCTTCCCTTTCGCTGTAGCTGTTGCTTTGCTAGCAGAGCAATGCACTCATCTCTTCACTAATCCAAACACATTGCAACGTTGTCACAGCTCTGCTTTCTAAATATTTAATCAAAATGCTTTCACAGCCATTTTACTTCTTTATCACTATGATCCAAGCCAGACAATGTAACATGGCATATGTTGGGATGTTAATTGGGTGAAAGACATAGGCGGCTGTTTTCATAATGTTCTCCTTAGAAGATCCTTAGCTCCAGTTTAACATTTCTTTATGGTTCTGAATTGAAGGTTATATAAATTCAGGGCTGTTACTCTGAGAAGGAAGTGCTGGGAGTGTTTGGTAGTACCTCTTACTGCAGTGTGGCTGGCAATCCTGCTTCTGAGCAGTTTTTCCCAGCATTCAGAAATACATGGATTTCTTTTTAAGTGTTCTATGATGTCGTCAGCGTTCTGGAGGAGATATCCAAATCTTTTGAAAAGGGGATGTGGTCAGGTTAATAATTACCCCTTCTATTTTAACATCTCTTTTCTGGAAGATAACTTTCACTGAATTGCACTGGTGATGTTTAGCACTGGAGTCCTTAGGAACTCACTGGATTTTTGTAAGAGGCAAAGAGGCAGCAGAAAGCTGAATAAGTCACAGAGTTCCTGGTGGCTGTCAGCACCAGAATACCTCATGTGGCTGGGAGAAAGCAGGCTCACTATGCTGGGGGGCTGGAAGTGCTGCTCAACTGGTATTATTCCACCATAGAAGTGGCCTTTCAAACCTTCATTTAGCCTTTGTTAAGTGGTTTGACAGACAGCCCTTGAAAACTGTGTTGGGGAATGATTGATGTAGTGGAAATGGAGACTTTTCATAGCCGAGTAACTGACTTGTGAAGGTTCATGTGGCCAAAGCAAGTCTTTCAGGGCATGCGCTCTGCTATCTCCCGTGCCTTCCATTCTCATAAGGAAGGCTTATTTTACAGCACGTTACCATACAGATGGGCTACAAATGAGCTCCTGGGAAATTCCGTTGTGGCTGCTGAGCAGTCTCTATCTCTGGTCCTTGCTGGAGCTGCACTGAGTATTTGCTGGTTTTGTGCTGAACTCTTAAGAGAAAAAACTTGTGGCTTTTCTCCCACTTGCTTCTCCAAAGGAAGTTTATTTTAGTGCTTTATTAACTTGTTCTCTCTTTTTATTAATTGTCTGAGATGGTAATTGCTTTATGTGAGACGTCAGCTTATTAACAATGGTGACAGTAACTATATACACTGAGTATTTGTTTCTAGTTGCAAGTTTTCTTACTGCAAAGTGTGTAGGTAATAATGCAGCTTCATGCACATATACTGGAAGCTTTGCAGCGGGAAACCCTTCCTGTCTGGTCAGGAATTGTATCCTGGTTTCATAATGTATCATAAAGCCATGAGCAGTTACAAAAGGCCATTCCTTTTCATAAATTGCATTAGAGTTAATGGGAATGTTTTTCCTGGAATGTCTGCAGTATACCATACTCGAGGCTATAGAGTGTTTTCTTATAGCTTCATACTTGAGGCTATAGAGGAGGGTATTCCAGTTTATGCAAACATTTGTGATACAGAGCTGCAGAGAATACACAGTGTTTGTATCCAATCCACTGAAGGTATTAAAGCCATAGTGATAAAGTGTCGGTGGGCTTCCTAAGGCACTGTAGTTAAACTGCTACAGTATTTTTCTGCTGTAAGCTGTAGCTCCACTTCTCTGCTGAATCTTGTCAAACTGGACTTTTTGTGGTGGTGTTCACACCTTCCTCCACTTGGGGGTTAAGTTCAGCTCTAGGGCTTTTCTTACCTCCCCCAACTCATTCTAGTCTCACAAGCGCAAGAGTTTTTGTATCCCTTGTGATTATATGGCCTCTACCATTTGCAGCATTAAGGAAATACTAAATGTGCCTGAAGCAACTGAATTCTGCCATCTCTTGTAATAAGATATTCCCATATTGCTAACAGAGTTCAGCTGCATATTCCTTAAAGTAAGTTTGGCAACATCTAGTTTTATACCACTTTGAAAAAAAAAATTCCATCTCCTTACCTTCTCTCTCCTCTCCATGTCCCCCTCAGTGCAAAGTAACCTGACTGAGCACCTGAGCAGAGAACACATGCTTCTTTCTGCTCTTGCCAAGTCAGGGTTGTTAAAATGGGGCTGTTCTGAGTAGAAATTCACAAATAGGTCAGGGAGTGCAGGCGTGCATACTTTGGCACAAGATGGAAGAGCAGTTGGAGGAAATGCTGTAGTCTGATTTCACTCTTCTCCCCCCCACTTCCAAAGATAACTTCAGGAGTTTCAGAATGGCTGCAGCATTCAGGAGTTTAAATTACTGCAGCATCCAAAAGTAAATGTGCAAGAATATGTCCAAGGTCTTGGGCCTAAAGACTGAGTCTGTAAGTACTGATGAGGAGCTTTCCAGGACGGCTGTCACTGCCCTTGCATTTAATGGGAGGATATGGAGCTGCGGGTCTCCTGTGAAGCACAGAGGCTTTACAGGGGACTGCCGTCATGCTTCTGTAAAGCACAGGCTAAATAACCCCCCTTTTTGGTGCTCTTTAAACTAATGCTGGACTCTTGTCTTTGAGCATTCTACCTGGTGGCTAACGGTAATTCTTCAGAGGGGAGCTCTTAGTTCAGACTGGTGTTTCGGGTCAGAGCTGAAGTTTTCAAGACGCATTTCTGTGAGCAGTGGAGCCGAACTTAGACTGCACTCCTGGTAGTATCCACTGAGTAAACCACTCATCATAAAATCAGAGAGTGGCCTGGGTTGAAAAGGACCACAATGCTCATCTGTTTTCAACCTCTTGCTATGTGCAGGGTCACCAGCCACCAGACCAGGCCGCCCAGAGCCACATCCAGCCTGGCCTTGAATGCCTCCAGGGATGGGGGCATCCACAGCCTCCTTGGGCAACCTGTTCCAGTGTATCACCACTCTTCACATCATCATTGCTTGTGACAGGATCACTGGATCTTTTTTGCAGTGTCTCATAGTTTTTCCCCACCTGGTTCTTGTGGCAGATCAGTACTTGTGGAATCTGTCAAAAATGGATACTTTGGTATCCCTCACAAAGGACAGGTCCTCCCAGAATCAACAAAGATGCTGTGTACCCTAGATGAAACTGCTTGAAGTAGCCCTCTTTAAGTGTTAGGTCAAATAAGAAAAATAGTTTGATGTTGGAGAGACTTTCAACATAAAGAACTACAGAATAGTGGATGTCAGAGCTGTGCTGCTTGCTCGAGGCAGTCACTAATGCGAAATTTGCAGCAAGTACCCAGGTGTTGCATGGAGCAGTGGTCCAGAAGGAGCAGTACAACTTGCAGTACAACTCCTAATCTTAGTTTTCTGATGAGCTTGAGTCACTAATAGTTTGAAATGGTTATTTTTCATTAGTGAGAACATCTATCGCTTTTGGTTGTCTCCTGCTGCTGTTACTACACATGGAGCAAAGCGTGTGAGTGGTAGCCTCCAAACATTAGAAATAGCTCCACATGTAGGGTCTGATTCAGCCTTGCTGTTGTGGTTGCTGATGGTAGGGGCTAACTGAACAAACTGTTGCCAGAAGTCTCTCAAAGTTGCTGACCAAATTAAATCTTGGTGCCTATAAAACTGAATACAGTGGTTGTGGTTTCTGTAATTAAAGAAGTTATTAAGTAATTGATGCATTTGGCAGGGACAGAAGCAGGCTTATTTATTTTAAAGTTGAAAACTGTCAGCTTTCAATAACACATCTGTCCTGTAAATAAGCAAAGGAAGTAATGGGGAGAAATAAATGAAACTGGCAAATATATTATATCTGGGATGGCTGTTAGTTCACCGCATTTGTTGTTTTGCCTTTTATCTCCTGATGAGATGGAGGTGCAACATGTTAAAATGGCACCATGCAGAGCTTTTCTGTGCATTGCAAAGGTGACTATCCACGCATGTTCCCAGTCAAACAACTGGTTCCTCAGGGTTGCTGTTGCCTGATCAATCCACTGGAAGATAGATGAGAAGCATGATGTCATTAGACACAGGCGGTATGAAGTCAGGCTATGTTAGCATGAGTTCTGATTAGGATGAAAAAAAGTATCTGCTTACTGGTAACAGTGTCCTTCCAGTGTACCAAGGAGTGGGGAGCTGGAGGTGAAAAAGTTGTCCTTGAAATAAATACCACCTATATTCCTGCTTGAGCCATAAGACCTTTGCCTTTTAAGATGTCGCAACCAGCTAATTAAAAAAAGAGAAAGAAGCAGAGGAAATTATACCCACTGGTCCAAATACTGCTCTTTAGCAGTTACTTCTAGGCGCTGTTATGGTGCTGTGCAAAGGGAGGTCGCAACTGGGTTGGAGAATTTACATTTAGCTGTCTTAGAATTATGTTTGGAGATAAAAGGACAACTCTACGGATCTGCCCAGCTGCCTCCTGGCAACTTGACTCTTTTTACAGGAAGAGCATATTAATGCAAATGGGCATGCTTATGTACAGTTTGGCAGGATCTGCCACGACTGTCAACTGTGCTGGTCAAAGCACGCCTTCCTGAAAAGCCTAGCACAAAATGTTATGTGCAAGTCTGTGGAGTAGTGGCTGCATTTCAACTGAGTTGGGTGCACCTATATCCTGCATCCCTTTATCCTCTGTGCTGCTTTTCTGTGTTAAGCTGGTGTGTGAAGCTGTAGAAAAGTTTAGCCACAAAAGTGGACGCGTGCCTGATCCCTGTCGCCTGCTGCCATAACTGCTGCTTTGTGAGAGGCTGTGGATCTGCAGCAGTGCTGGCACTGTGAAATCCTGCTGGAGGCACTGGGGCAGGGTGGAGGCTAGGGTGAGAGCAGTGCTGTACGGGCAGCGGGGTGGCCTTGGTCAGCTTTAAGTCAGAGGCAGTTATACCTCTTAATAGCAGCAGAAAGTATCCATGTTTGGTGTCCTCTGACTTTGTAGTTTGATGATTGTTTATGAAAAGTGAGGTGACATTTGAATGTCCTTCAGTTGCTGCAGGAGATGGGATCCACTTCCCATAGATGAGGAAAAGCTTCTATTTTACTGTCTTTATAGCATCCTCTGTGTGCACAAATCCCGAGTAGCTCAGCTTCCCTCCCAAATGTGCACCCGTCTGATCATCTGTGAGCTTACAAGTGAGCTTCAGCGGGCTTGTCATAGGCTTTTACCTCCTTATGTTTTTTATTGTATTGTCATTCTAGTCATATGCAGTTCTTGTATGAAAGTAATAGCGGTTTCTGGGCGTCATATTTTAGACTTTCTGGTTTCAAAATACGATGCTGTATTAAGGAGGACAGCTGAGCTGCTGCTTCTTTGAACATCTTGATGTAACAGTAGATGTAGACTGAGTAGTTCTGGCTCCTGTTACAACCAGACATTGGAGCCATTTGTTCTGCTTTCTTCTCATTCTAGCATATCTATCAGGTATCTTACTTGGTCTTTTGTTGTATGTGGGTAGCATGTATACAGAAATAAAATAAGTGGAAATATATTTTGTTCTGCTAACAGAAGGCTAATTTATCTTTTATTCTACTGGCAATGAAATGTTTCCTAAACCTGGAAATTGTTTAGAGATCAATCATTCAGTGTCCAGCAGTGAAAATCACAGATCTTTGCATGTTAAAGCTCATTCTCCTGCTCAGAGCAATGATTAAATGCCTTCAACTAATACAGTCAGTCAAAGCATGTGACATGGAGTTATTCTAAGTACAAAAGTTGCTAACGGGTGTGTTTATGTTTAAGTGTAGCAAGTTTCATTCCACTCCTTGGCACGTTTATTGAGGTCATTTATGACAAACTTGAATTCAGCCCCTGCCCAATGTCTTTTTAATAAACCAACTGAAAGCTAGTGAGATGGAAGTGGAAAACTCCTCCGTAGGTTGATGGTGGGATATCAGTTGTATCTGCTTTTTGGCAGCTCTCTGGGAAGCTAGAAATAAATGCACTGAAGTGGTGGGTTTAATGAAGCGTGGTGAGAAGGAGGTGTTAATTATGTTTACAGATAAACAAATACATCTGAAGAGTGGAAGAGTTTCCAATAGGAGTAGTGACATCCATCTTTGCTGCTTTGTAACTTGAGATAATGTCTCCTAGTTGCAAAAGTATTTCATTTTAAAAATGGGCCTTATGCAAGAGAACAAAACAGCACAAACTGTAACAAACTGTTGGATTCACCATGATTTCTGCCTACAGGATTGCACGTTAAGTATTCTTCTGCAGGCTAACGTGAGATTTTGTAGCAGGATATTAAGTCTGTAGTATAGTAGTAGCTATTAGAACATGTAATATTTTCATAATAACTGTTTAGATTAATTCAAGATTTGTTCTCTCTTTCTTCCCTTACGTCTAGCAAAACTGTACAATCTAAAGTGGACTGCATTTTGGTAAGTACAACTGAATACTTTTTAATATTTAATAAAACTGTAAGACCAAAATAGATAACTCCAGAGACTGACAGCTATTATTAAGCTGTTCCTTGACAGTACCTTTAGGGTACTACCACTAAATGTGTTCAAAATAATGCATCATGTATGTGTGGTGTTCTTTTCCTGGGGAAGTATTGACCTCCTAGTACTGGCACCAATGGCTGTGATTTCCCTTTGTAGGAGCTGTCAGTACAGATGTGACTTAGAAGGGTGCCTTACTGCTTTTGCAAAATGGGATTTTGTTAAATGCAAGATTGCGTTTCATGGTTCAGTGTCTGCAAGAAGTTAACTGTGCCATCGTATTCCATTGCTCCTCTTTGGGCTGTTAATGATTGTTGCTCTCGTGGGTTCCGTGCAATAGTCAATTCATGGCCAGTACTGTGTTTTAAGGAATTAACTATTTTGAGCTGCACGTTTACTCAAAATGTGGCAGACTAATGTCCTAGGCTGTGAAAACCTTGCTGGTATAATAATTGGCAGATTGGTTGGTTCATCTGTTTAAATCTTAACCTCTAACCACCATCTTTGATACTTGCCCAGAAAAGAGTCATGCTACAGGTCTTGTTAGTACAGATGTACAGTTTGGGCTGGTTTTTTGTTTTTTAAAAAGGGAAGACCTTGAAATACATAAATGTGTCTGTCCTTTGTGCATTTAAATAACAAGATCTAGATGGTTTTGAGAGATTATTTCTGGGAAGCAAATATCTAGGACAAACTCAAGGGATTTGCTTGTATTTAATAGGGAGCAGGTTGCAACTTACCTTAAATCAGAGTCTGAGTTCATAAATCGCAAGACTGGAAAGGACTGCTTATTCTGACTGTCTACCTTTGGCATTTCATCCATAAGTACCAGCGGGTGAGATAAAAAGATGACATAGACAGCCATCTGGATACTATCATGTAGAATCTGTTCTGCTGTGTGGCTGAACTAAATGAGAACATTCCTTAAAGTTATGTCACATGCTAAGACATAGTCACAGGCTAATTCAGATAGCACTGAATTCTGTAACCTTAAAATTTCATCTTAAGTATCATGGTGAGAAGTTTAAAGTAAGCTTCGTTGTTATATTGTAGCTTTGGACCCAGTTTTACGTATTCTTAGAAGAATTCTTGGATGCATCCATCTGAATGTGTGATCTAAAATGTCATTTTTGTCCTATTTATTCCTCAGTGGCATCTGTGGACAGGTGAATATAAAATCTTTTGTACATGAGTCTTCAGTTGCAAAAGGGCAAATTGCACTTGTAAAACTCTTTAACACTGGCTTTTTCTGCTGTAAAAAATAAGTGTGGTTAAGTTCTTAAGTAGCATCAGAGAAGGAATAAGACAGTAGCAGTATCTGTCAGCTGCTTCTTCGAGATCTGTTTTAAGAGAATGAAATTACTTGAGGACTATTCTTGCTGATGAGTTTCAAGGAGTCCTATCAATGTGGGAAGGCCACTCTAAGGCAGCAGAGGTAGGTCTGATGCTGGTCAGGTCACTGGGGAAAGCAAAATCTAACATCAGAATAGTTTGAAGAACTAAAAATGAAGTTGAATCCTTCCAATATGGTTGTTGCATTTAACATGCTTTTGGAAAGCTGTGAGCTGCAAGACAGAACGTGGAAGTATGTTAATCTAAAAGGCTGTGACTATATAGCTGTAAATTATTTGGGGCTTCCTTGCAGGCCTGTTGTCTGCGTGAGGCAAGTGGGCAGGTTGCCTCTGTGGTGAAGCATGTATGGGTTTGTCAAAGTGCAGAAGTGTTCAGAGGAGCAGGGTGTTCAAAGCTGGCCAGTACCAGGCTGCTCACAGGGTCTGAGCCCCAGGCTGTGGGCTCAGAACACCTCCTCTAAATGCACTTCCTTAGGTTTGGTTCAGATCGGAATCCTTTCAGGGCCTCTGAACCATTCTCACATAATATAAACCAACAATGCCCATCCCTTGACTCGTATTTATTTATTACTGTAAAAAGGAAATTTGGGACCAGCTTTCAACGTTATTGGAAAGCTACTGATGATGGCGTAAAGCCTTTAAGCTACACAGCCACAGTGTGCCAAAGCAGCACACAGATCTTCCTTAGGACATTGGCTGCCTAATACAGCAGAAGATGGGAAGAAAGAGAGGAAAAAGGAAGAAGGAAAGGTGAGGGTAATGGTCTCTGTTGTGGAGGTAGCTAGCATCAGAGCAGTACAGGAAAAAGTGTAACTTCGCACCAGAACTGCCAATTTTATTCATACAAGAGACCAAAGTTATCTGCCTTTTCTTGTTATACTGCACCCTTTACATTCTGTGACATGCTGTCAGCTTCTGGAAGATCATAAGAACATCGTATGCTGTGCGATCCCAAAAAAGAGGTAATTAGCAAGAATTATGGTGTAAACAGCCATTAAAAATTTATTGTAACATCCTTTTAACTGTAGTAAACATGTCTGGAAGTCTCTTATGACTTGACTTGTTGCATTTGTTGCCACATACCAAGTGAACTCTTGAACCTGATTTAAAGAATGGTATGCCCCACGTAATTCCTTAGCAATTAGGCTAAGGTTTCTTTCCTTAGTCCTCTGAAAAGAGACCGGCACTGGTGATGAGAGTTTGCTGGATCAATGACTGTGAAAGCTAAAGCTGCTGAAGGCCTGAACAATTCCAGTGCAGGAGGCAGCAATGTGTGCGACTGCTGCGCGAGCAGCCTGCTTCAGTCCCACTGCAGAGAAGGTGGCAGCTTGTCACTTTTTGGCCCTTCAGGAATTGGGCAGAAGCTGTATGCAGCTTTGGCAGATGTACTTGGCGGCTGTCAGTACGAGGCTGCCATGTATTTTTAGGGCTTGTTTGGAATATTTAGCACCTGAAATATGTTTCGGCTTCTGTTCAGAGAAAGCATACCAAATGTGTTTATTAGCAGCTCTTTAGAAAAATAGGTTCCGTTTCAACTATTTGCTATTTTGTCTTGATCGTATTTTCAGCAAAGCCTTTGACCTTGAGCAAATTATTTAACCTTTGCTTCTTGTTTCTCTCTTTGCACAGTGGGGAGATGATTGCTTGACTAATCTGCTATTCTTAGTCTGGTTGTTAAATAATAGATGTTTGTTCTTTTGAAATACGACAAGTCTTAGAACCAGTCTGCCAGTAGATGCAGGTTGCATTACCTTTTGTACTTAGAATATAGTTACATGGAAATGCACAAAATAGGGAATTTTGAGATCAGTCCATGATCTCTAAAATAGTAGTATTCTAGAATGCTTGCGGCAATGCCCCAGCCTTCAACTCATCTTTATTGGAACTCAAGGACAGAAATAACTGTAATTCTACTTCCATTGTAGCAATAGGAAATTTGAATGATGTTTTTCAGCGTTCAAGAATTGTAACTGCTAATTGTTACTTACTATGGTGTTCTGCCCTGTTATGTTAAATTTGGTCCAACTAAATCTTCTTCTTCAAAAAAAAAAAATCCAGGGGAAAAAAACAAAAACAAAAACAAATAATCTGGGGTTTCCCATGGTAATTCATTTTGATGACTTCAGATGAACATTCAGTAACATTTCTGATCTGCCACATCAGCAATTGCAGATACCCAGATAGAAATACCCATTCCATCAAGGTCAGGAATCTTTAAGCAGTATTGAGTGATTCTGGAGACTCAAGCTGAAATCAGGTTCTCCAGTTGAAGCACAAATATGGTTAATTTGTATTTCTGTCTGTGTCACAAATGAATTTCTTATCTGCATTCAGTGGTAAACTATTCTTTGTTGGTTTTTTTTTGTGCCGTGAAAAATGTTAGTGTTTGTTTACTGTCACAATGGAACTAGATGTGAAATACAATTTTAAAAGGTGAATTAAAACCCAGTTGTTGTATAGCTTGTTTACTCATGCAAGAAGTCTGCTAGGAACAGACTTCTCCATTCCCAGAGGTCCTTATTCCATATCATTCTTAGGCAGCTGAAGGACTGAATCAGTTGGACCAGATCTATATGCCTGCTGATGCACAAACATAGGCAGATCTCTAGTTTATTTACTACATATTTTGTGCATTTATTTGGTGGATTTGTCCATCCTTGGTGACTATCAAAACAAAGACGAATGCCAGAGACTTGTGTTGTTTTGTATGTTACTGAAAGGCATTTTGTCTGTGACTTGAAGTTTCTTGTTTTTCTGACCTTAGTTTTTCTGTCTATAATCAGTAAGATATTTTGAATATTCGATGTATTTTTTGGTTAAGATGAAGCCAAATTGTAAAAATAATTAAGAATGCTGTTTGCTCCCCATCTTCACTGAATCTTCCTTCTTTGATGTGGTTCCAGTTACAGGAGATAAATATAATGCGTGAAGGCCAAGAATAGCAGAGTGGTGCTTTGTGGTGGCTTCACACCTCAGTCACGCAACCAGTTTAGCACCCCTGTGCATCTTTCTCATGCAGCTCCAAGAAGTATGGTTTATAAATAACTTTTGGAGAATGAGATGTTCTTCATCTGATTTGATTAGAACCAGTCAATGAAGGTCAGGTAACTTCAAGCCAAAAGTTTACTTAGATCCTTTTCAGTTGTCGACAAAGATTCCCCAGACATTTTACATTCTGTATGTGTTGTAAGAGTACCATAGCATAAACTCTAAATGCCTACACAAAGGGGAATTTGTCCAAGATGATGCCAGCACCGCAGTCTTCTTTCTAATGCTCTCTTTTCCGCTCCATTCCACATAATGCACAATTACTATTTCTGCCAAACATGACACTGACCTATTTTTGTAGTATATTTTGTATTGTATTGTGCTTTATTTTTATTCATTTTCATATAAACTCAACATGAGACAAGGAGAAGTTCAGGATGAATGAATCTTCCCCCCAAGTCAGAGATTCTTAGTCAATAGGCTGGCTGAAATGTTCCTCTGCTTGCCCAAATGCTTTCTGATTGCATTAAGAAATGGGAAAGTTTTGATACTCGGAGCAGTCACAGTAGCAGTTACTACAGAACTCTCTGGAGCCTTGCCACTTAGAACTGGTGGATCTCAGCTGAGGTTCGAGAGGAAGTTGTCCTTACCAAGGTTGTAAAAAAAAAAAAGTTTTGAGAGTTCTAGAAACGTTCCAAGAAAACAGCCTAAACAGAATGGGAAGCTTAGAAGTTTTTAACCGGAAGCTGTTTCCTAACTTGTGCTGTTGCATTCCATCCCTTTGGTGCAACTTCTTCAGCTTTGAGATGGTTTTCTCTAAATAGATTTGGTTGCATCTAATAAGCTTAGGTTCATCTAATTATCGCCCAGGTAGGATTACCTCCATGAGCTTCCTCTGAATCCTGGCTGTGTTTTCCCCATTCCATAGAAGGTCCTGTCTCCCCAGGACTTTATGTTGCCATTGCTGAAAGCTGGAGGAGTTGTGCAGGAGGTGCTGCCTGTGGAGAAGAGGGAGCTTGAGGAAAAACCAGTGGGACAGTGTTACTGTCTGCCTTGCTCTGCTGAGAATAGTGAGAAAGCCAAAGTCCTCAGCTGCCTTAGCTCTTGGGATGTGATTTTGCTGATGAGTTGCCGGTTTGCTGGCACAGTTTGAAAAAGACTGCTAAAACAATCCCAGCCAGATTTCTTCTATACACATAAATAGTGGATCTTGTTTGAACCAGGGGCTTGTCAGAAGAGGGCCTGTATTGCTGTACCTGTGCAGCTCACACAGAGCTTGTGTGTAGCCCCTTCCTTCTGCTGGGAGACAGGAGAAGTTGCTTCAGTGGGCACTGAGACAACTACTGCATTTTCTGATGAAAGGACAAAACTGCCCTTTATGTTGCAGTGTAGCACATTCAGTTTAGAAGAAAGAAACCATTTTTCACCTCTGCTCCAGAGTCATCAGGGTGTTATGTTTGTTTTATGTGGATGCATGGATTTAGTTCTGATCTCCCCTGAACCGTGTTCTTTGTTGTGCTTCTCTGGTGTTTGCCATTTTGAACTGAAAGCAACAAAGTTTGGGTAACCTGATGTAGTGGGGGGTATCCTTGCCCCTGGGAGGAGCATTGGAACAAGGTGGACTTAAAGGTTCCTCTTAACATTTTACTCTCTGTACTGGTGGTGCAACACATCACGTGTTGATTCTGCAGTATCTTCCTGAGAGAGAACCCATTTACTCCTTACTGCATGGCTTAACGCCCAGTGCTGCTGAGCAGGTTGGCTATTTCAGGGTCCTAAGGCTGATCTTAGATGACCCAAGGCAAGCACCAGCTGTAACTCCCTCTGGTGTCTGACCTTCAGCTGCCTTCTCTGCAGGGGGAGTTGAGCATCATGGGGATTCGTGGTAACCAAATGGCTTCTCTTCAGTGACTCCGCAGTAATTGATATCTGAAGGAAGAAAATAATGTGTATGTTGAAAAATCTTAGTTGAACTTTGCAGCACAGCTGTTGATGGAGTGCTGTGTGTCACAGGATCAGGCCTGATGTCCTACATTGTTATAGTGTAGCTGTTTTTGATGCTATATTCTCAAAAGGGCTTCATATGTGTTCTGAGAAGGTAAGGAAAGGTTTCAGGTTGCAGGAGGGTTACAGAAGTGTTCTGTTACTGTAGTTCCTCTAAGTTTTGCTTTTGTTGCATGAGTTTTGTAACAGTGTTGTAGAGCTGGTTTTGTGAACCATTATTTTCTAGCATGCAGTGGTGTGGAAATGGAATATCATAGTTCTAGACCCACACTTCTCACAGTAATGTTTTTTTTTTTTCCACATAAGTACTAGCCTTCAGGTTTAAAAATGCATTCTTTTGGAATACAGTGCTGGATGACGGTTGTTAACTGTCAAGCTCCACTTTTACTGTTTGTTTGTTTTTTTTTCCTCACCTCCTTTTGTTTTTAACCAAAATACCTTTGTTATCCAGCAAGAAGTTGAGAAGTTTACAGACTTAGAGAAACTCTACCTCTACCTTCAGCTGCCTTCCGGTCCCAACAATGGAGACAAAAGGTAGGTATGTGGCTGCGTGTAAAGGTGAGCAGCTAGTACTGTCAACTTAACTTTCTGTGCACTTACCTACTGGGCAGGCATTTATATGGTGTGTTTGGTAGTGTTAGCTTTCCTTAGCAAATGTTAAGAATTTATTTTTTGCTGGAGACCTCACATTTTTCAATCTTGACTTCTTGAATATCTTGTAAGTATAAACATCCTAAAATGAGGCGCCCATTGAAGGGTATATTTTGCAGTGTGTGATCGTTCCTCCACATTTCAGATAGGAAGTGATAATATAGGATGGTGGGGAAAAGAACAAGTGGTATTTCTTATTGCATTTGTTTGATTAAAGGAAGACTTAGAAAATCAACCTGAAGATAACAACATCATAAAATTTGTATCTGTTCCCAGTAGGGTGGTTATAGACAGACACATGCCTACAGGAAGCACTCTGTTTGCTGAGTATGTGCAAAAAGCAGTTAGCAGACTTAATGGGGAAAACCTTTGAGGTCAGCAGAAACAATGTAAGAGAGGAGACAGGTGCACTGTAGCTCAGCACTCTCCGTGTGTAGCTGTTTATCAGTCATGAAAGAGAGTGTGGAGTTTTGTTAAATCATACAGGAAGAAGGGAGGTATTCCTTCCAAAGCCTTACAGGATAGCTGAGTAGTGAGGTTCTGACTCTTGTTGTCTCTGGCACTTCTCTGCTTGTGTAAGCAGGCAGTTGTAACGGAGGAGGAACTACAGAGTAAAACCTTCATCAGAGCTGTTTCTTCTTTCAATAGTGATCAGATCTCCATGTCGTCCAGCCGTGCGCAGCAGATGCACGCCTTCTCTTGGATACGGAATACCTTGGAAGAGCACCCTGAGACATCCCTTCCCAAACAGGAGGTTTATGATGAGTACAAGTGAGTGTTCCTAAACTGAGTTCATACATATGGCTTTAGCAAGTTGTAAGTCGTTCTGTTACACTGGCACTACAGGTGCTCCTTTGCTGTACGTTTACAAGTGCACATGGAAGAACAAGGCCTTCAGTACCTGTGTAACTAAGAGCATACTAGCTGCAGTGAGGTGTATGCAGTTTTTCTGCTGCTGAAGACAGGACTGTGCTGTTCAAATTGTGCATTACCTGTGCTGAAATAAACAGACAAGTATTCCTTAACAAGAAAACTTCTGTATGAGTGTGTGTTGTACTTTCTGAGCAGAGTGGCACAGGGAAAAAGCACCAGTTACTATTTTACAGTACATTTTAGTCCAATTATACGTACACATATATGTAAGTGACTGTCTTAATGAGGATAAAGAGCTGAATTGTTCCTAGTGGAAAGGGGGATTTTTGGTTGTAAGATCTAGCCAGTCGTACCTTTCTCTCCAGAATAATGTGCAAGTCCTGGACTTACTGCAGCAAACCCGATTTCCACAGACGCACAATATTTCTGAATATGCATGAAAACAGTAACCAAGGCCACTGTGAGTCTGTTTTGTTAAGTCTCAAAGCTACCGTGTAATGAGAAAGCAATTAGAAGCAAGGGAGAGCGAGATGCTTGATGGAAGTTGGATTTGAATTCATTTAGAGAATATTCCCCACAGGGGAAAAAATCCCAAATGCCTGAAGGTGAATAACAGATCTATGATCTAGTATGAATAATTCCATAATCTAGATGATGACAATAATTTGCAAGGAGCTGACTCCCTTCTCCTCACAAGTGCCTGCAGGATTCAGCCCTTAGTTGCTATTGCAGCGTTGCATTATGCGAATACCTCAATTAACTCTCTCTGATGGAGGTTGTTTTTGTCTGTCTTCTGACTGAGCAGAAGCACGATGGCATTAGCTTGCCTGGGGTTGATAAACATGCACACACCTATTTCTGAAATCTCACTATTGACTTGAATGGTGACGCAGCCCGGAAACGTGGCCAATAGCACAGATGTGTCAGGGCAGCCAATCCCCGAGCAGGAGCTGCTCACACAGACTCAGCAACAGCGGCAGCTGCTGTGCAGGAGAGAAATGGAAGCGTTATTCTTAAATATATTTCTTATTTAATAATTATTGTCTGCTTGGCTTCCATGTTGTGCCAAGCTGCAGATGCCCGGGAAAATTATCGTCTACAGATTTTTAGAGTGAAATTTGGATGGCTGTTGTATATAGCTGTATCGAGTATTTGTGTACTGTGGGTTTTTTTCCTGACAACATAAGGGTGGTAAGCAAATATTCAGGGCAATATCAAATGTTTGGAATCTGTTCTCCTTTGAAAGCATCTGTTCCATTTTTAAAAATTTTGTTTCTGTGAGTGTATTTATGAGCTATTCTTGTGCACACCAAAGGAAGAATAGCTTTGCTGTGGGAAGAGGAGAACAAGGCCCATAAATAGATGAGTTAGTTTTGATAAATCATTTTTGTTTATCTAGGGATGTTAAATCCTCTCAAATTTTACTTCTGTCTTATTTACTATTTACAGTTTCTCTCCTCCCTGTGCAAATATAGATGTTGCATGAGCTCACATTCTAGATACATAAACCAAAGTTGCAAGGCTTCAAAAGATTGCTGCATCATAACAGCATCTCAAGTCCTGCTGTAAATTTTGTTCAAAATTGATGTTAGAAAAATACTGATCTTCTCCATTACCTTTGTGTTTATTTCTATGAAGAGTGGAAAAACAGAAGCTTCTTCTCTATGTATCAAGCATTGGCAAGTGTCAATAGCATTTCCAACTTCTTCATATTTCATTAGCCCTTTGTCTCTGAACTAGTTCAATACAATGATCCTTCTTTCTGTTTCCTTACTCTTTAACTGCAGTTTCACATCTCTAAGTAAAAGTGAACGGGTACGTTGACTTCTTGAAAGGGGTAAATTAAATGAGAAATGCATCATAAGTCCATGGGAAGGTTGAAAACTTGCAACTGAATTTCAGGAAGGAGGTAAATGAAAGGTGTTTCACCTCTCTTGTTGGCACTATGATATGCTGTGCTGTAAGAAGCTGTGTTTCTGTTGGACATGCGCGGTACTTCTGCCAGCTTCCTTTGGGAGTGATGGGGAATAACATCTGGAAAATATTATGGGGACTCATGATGAGCTGCTTACCATGTTATATAGTCTGCAGAGAATAGGTACTGCTTCCCACAAAATCTTTTCAGCATTTTCTTCTAAGTCAGTTTTACTTTGGTATCTTTGGCATCTTTCCTATTAGTGAACACCCTTCTGGAAGCTCCCAGATGTGGAGTTAGTTGAGTTTAGAGAATTAAGATTGCACAGAAAAAAATGCTTGTTTTTCCACAAAATGATTTTTTGAGTCTTGAGTAAGCACCTGGGTCTACCCACATTGCTGCTGCTGCAAGTGACACAAGGAAAGGAAGTCATATTGTCCGTATTTGGTGTCCTAAAGATTGACTTCATACACGTGATACTGATGAAGAGATCTCAGAGTGAGCCTCCATCTCTTTCATCTGGTCTGTAAATCATTAATCCTTGCCTTTTAATGTAAAGCATTAATCCAGTCAGTAGGCTGTTGGGCTGCTTGATGCCACCTGATGCATAGGTTGTATGCGTACTGGGTGTTAAGACTGCTAACAAGTTAGAATATTCAGAAGCCAGAACAGAAGAGGGAAGTAGGTGTACAATTACTATGTAGATTAAACAAATGAAAGACACGAGATGCTTTTAACTGACATTGAATAAAGCTCCCTGATAGGAACAGGATGGAACCTATTGTGTTTTTGAGTCTTCTGTCATAGACAGCTACCTATGTACTCCTTCTAAAGGATGGGGCTGATCAAACTCCATCTAAAGCAGTAGTTTCCCAGCTCTCTTACTACTCTTAGGAATCTGATGTGTTCTGTTTCTTTGGTTTTCAGACGTCTTTTCCATCCTACCTGATTTTCTAGAACTTTCTTCTGTGCCAGCTTTGTTCATCAGCCTAAAGAGAGCCTACCTCTTCCTAAAGTTCTTTCTTCCAACGCATTTATTAGAAACCAGTTGTGTTCATGGATTGGATAAGCAAAGATCTTTATTTTGTTTCATGCAATAGGTTCTCTTTTAGTTACTACTCATAATGGTTTTGCACCTATCTTGTATTGAACTCAGAGCTAACAGAGTAGTAAAGTCTGTACGATACTCTGTGTGTGATTTTGGCTGTACATACAGCAAGACTGAAACTCCCTTCACATAATGCTGCTGTTTTTACTGTAAAATTGCATCCTCCTTGTTATCAGCTGTGATGGCTATGTTGTAAATAATAACAAGATGGCTAACAGATCCATTTTTATCTTTTGCCGCCTCTAGTTGATGAGTGCATACCTCACAGCAGTAGCACCTATTAATTCTTGTGCACTGTTTTGCATTTTGAACTATTTCACCTTTTTTTGTTCTTGTATCAAGTCATTTCGTTTTCCTTGTAACACCCCAGTCACTTTGTTTTAGTGATACCTACCTCCAAATATTAAGGAATTAGGTGATTATGCCACTTCTTTTCAAGGCTGTTTTTGAATGGCTGTGTGTACAGACTTGCTGTGACCCTTCTGTTTCAGTGTAGTCTGTTATCGCCATTTTATCCAGTTCTTTGCTCAGAATGCTAATTAAGCTGAGTTGTGGAGTCTGATTGTCTTCATTGGCTTTTAGTTGGTTGATCTTTTTGGAGGATTAATTTAAGTGCACTCCCACTGTATTTTATGTCTAGAGTACATTTAATTTCAAAATCTTACCAAAAAAAGGACTTTTCTTGTCCAGCATACTGTGCTGGGGAGCTCTGCACAAAGGAACACAGGCAGTCGTGTCCATTGTCATTCTGGGCTCTGTGTAGACTGCCCATCCTGGATTTCTTTCCCACCCACCCTTGAAATAAGCACAGCTGCTCCTGGGCTCGGTGATGTGCAAGAGTGCAAGTGGCAGAGATAAGAGCTTCAGGGGAGGAAGAAACTCCTGCTCTCAAGTCAATGAGAGATCACAGATGGACATGTAGGATTCTCAGCCAAGGCAGGAGGAGGAGGGGCCATGTGGAACGATCTGTCTGACAACTGAAATTACATGATAATAATAGTGCAGAAATCACGGTCTTGCAGAAACTGCAAATATGGATACAAGGGGACCATATAACTGTATGTTTATTGCTGCTAGTGAGTAATTGTCTTGAAACAGATGTGCTTCACTTGAGGAACTATTTATTTTTTTATTTTCCTGGAGAGGGAATAATTTTAACTTTAAAGCTCATTGATTGGTAGCAAACCAACACAGTTAAGGTTTTGTTTTGCTGACGTTGGCGAATTTCAGTCAAAGATACTGCTGACTCCAGCAGAGGAGATTGGAGAGCCCTCCTTTCCACGGTAATTGAGACTTCAGGGCCTGTAATCAGCATCAGTAAGTGACAAGGACCTGCCTTGTAGGAATTTTCAGGGGAAACTTAAAATCCAGCGGAGCTTGGTGAAATGCAAGATTTAACAAAAACAAAGCAGAGAGACCTGTCTAGGACACCGCTATGTATGAAGCACTGACTTAATTCCTAAGAAGGTGTGGGAAAGCAGGAGAAGTATTTCTTTGTATTAATTTCAAAGGAACAAATCTGGAATCCAGATGCATGCTTGTATGCACTGAAATGAATACTGGGTACATATTTTCCTGGTATCTGATACAGAAACTTGAACTGGTTGGAGGAGACTTCTGGAGTTACCTGATCCAGCCCCTCAGTGAAAGTGGGGTTTGACACTGACATTTCATGGTGTTCCAGGGGGCCTTATTCAGATAATTTATGAATGAGGAAAATCAAACATTAGAAGGGCAGCCCAAAGGTGACATGAAACATCTTTTACCTGTTTTCTGAACCTGCCTGGGCAAAAGCCTTGAGTAGCCTGCTTTACTGAGCCTGCCTTGGGCTGGTGTTTGAAGTCCTACCAAGCACCCTTCCCACTCAGATTTGTCTCTGGTGCTCCAAGGGTGGAGCTTTCACAGCCCCTGACAGCTCCTTTTCCTGTGGTCTGTCACTGTCGTTGTGAAGGCTGGAGGAAGTTACCATCTGAACTACACTGCGTTTGCTTTTGCATTTTGGAGGGAGGAACAAAAGTCTGGGTTGCTCTGTCTCGTGGCTCACAGCTGTCTGTACAGGGGTACAGGCAGCCTTTGTTTTGGGCAGAGCTGGGGAGAGTGAAGGGTGCACAAGCTCTGTAAGGTAGTGTTAGAAGCAAATAGTGTAAGCATTGCTGTTCATCAACAAAATCATGACATTTGTGGTGGTGTTTCCCAAATGGAAGATACTTACATACAGCCAAGGTGAAAGCAGAAGATATGCTCCAGTATTTGCATAGAGGAAACATAGAGGAAGTACCTCAAAACTATATCCTACTCTCTGTACTGCTACAGTTTTCAGTGAAGACCTTTCATCTGGCCTTCTTAGATGCCAATGCCTTTGCTAATCTTTACTGTTTTTGCCAGGTGATGCTGGGAGTGAAACTTCTATTTCAGGAATCATGTTTTTCCTTCTGTTCGTTCTTCCTTGATGAGCAGTGATACATTTGCCAATATGCATCCCACTCACTGTAGTGGGCAGTGTGCTGTACAAAATGATTGTTTTCCCTCTGTCTTGCTGTGGTGTCCACACAGAACTGTATACAATCACCTCCTCTTTTTCAGAGATAGGTTGGTTTTGTGTATTTCTTTCAGGATCTCTCAAGGAAAAGAGGTCATTGCTATGGTGCTGATTCTGACCATTGGAAGCCTGAATGAGAGTGTTTTTACTGTATGTTTTTGGGGCCCGAGCATGCTAACAGCTGTGAAATACCACAAAGCACTTGGAACAAAAGTCAATATGTAATTGTGTTCATATATTTGGGCAGCCTTAAGCATTTGCTATGTAGATAAACCTTCCAGAGCAGTTTACATTTTTCTCTTCTGCTTTCATATGATTGTGATTTTTCAAGAACGTTCACGTTTTGCAGTGAGATGAACGATCCTTGTTCTCCGCCTAAAGGAGAGATAGATTCTTTTTAAGTATCTCAGGCATTAAAATAGATGAATAGATGTTAAAACAAAACTGCTGCTGTTTTTGAGTGTTAGACCGATAATGGTGCCCGTTTTATTAGAACAGTGAAATTAGCAAAATGAGGTCTTTTGTTGCCTTTTTTTTCCTGTTACCAGGTAGGTATACTGAGTTATATGAAGATAAACACATCTACACACGCAGAGGCAGTTGAAATCTGTTAATTCCGGGCTGTTAGTTAAAATAAGGGTGCCTGTAAACAGACCCTACAATTCGATGTGGGCAGATAGTTGCTTGTACAGTAGTAAGAGGACTGACTCCTCAGTACATGTTTCTGTTAGCCCTATAAAGACGAAGCTGGTTCTATGGGAAGATACGCTTCATTAAATTCAGATCAGTTGAGCTCTATTAAGATGCAGCTGTGTATGCAGAATCTTCGTCTGGACACAGACAAATTGCTGACCAAATATTCCTGCAGGACTTCAGGCCTTACCACACCCGAGCCATACTTCTGGCTAGAGAATGTCACTGCCTTTATTGTGTCCTAAAATAAGTGAATTGAAGCATAAACTTGAGACTAAGTTATGGAGTATATTTTAACTGTGCTCTAGTTAGTGCCACTACTTGTTAAATCTTCACATGACTTGTCTTTGAACTCAGTAGAGAACAAGGCAAAAAGCTATGGTATTAATAGCTCTGTGTATACATTTTTAATGTATTCAGTTCGTTGTGGATAGCTTCATTAATGTTATATGTGATTCTAAATATGGACGGGTTTGAGTGTTTTCTTCTGATAACCTCTGATGGAGTCTAAGATGTAGACTGGCCTATTGTATTAACTTTGCTCCCATTCACGTTTTATTTCTCTTTGTTGCAGGAGCTATTGTGACAATCTTGGCTACCACCCATTAAGTGCTGCTGACTTTGGAAAGATAATGAAAAATGTCTTTCCGAATATGAAGGCTCGTCGTCTAGGCACAAGAGGCAAATCAAAATATCCTTTGCTAGAACACTTCTCAGTAACTTCTGCATTTGCCTGGAGAACATCAGCCATTATGGCTTAATTATCAGCCAAATTTAGAAGCAGTGTTAAATAAAAAAAGTGCAGACACTTTCCCAAAATTCTTAAAAAATTGTTAATCATACAGCGTTAAGTTGGAAGGTAAATATAGGTTATGCTGTCTTTCTGGGTTTTAATGCTTAATTGTCAGAGCAGCAAGGAACCCGAGGAGTCGTATCAATTTGAGTAAAGA
Source organism: Lagopus leucura (assembly GCF_019238085.1). Taxonomy (NCBI): domain Eukaryota; kingdom Metazoa; phylum Chordata; class Aves; order Galliformes; family Phasianidae; genus Lagopus; species Lagopus leucura. The sequence goes on from NW_024962269.1 coordinate 5,058,658, forward strand.
GGGATATTGGAGTAAAAGAACTTGCCCCACATATATGCAGTAACTGATACTTTATTAGTAGAATTCACAATTATCAAAATGTTTCTGCTCTCATTGCATTATACTTGTGCATACCAGTGATTTAAAAGTTGGCTGTAAAGTCAAAGATCTTTAAGAAGTTCTATAGATCTTTGATAAAACTACACCTCCTCAATCCATGGTTTGAAGGGAGAGTAGAGGACAACTGGGAAACAGCCAAAAAAGCTGATTTCAGACTTGGAAGGCACTTACCTGTGAGTTGTCCTGCCAGTGGGAGAGACTGTTTTCTTCATTGCGTGGAGCAGACCTCCTGAAATAGGAAAGGCTGTTTAGAGCAAGAGCTTCTAGGATGGGAAGTGCCTCCTCTCTCCATTGGCTGCAGTCTTGTTGCCTGTGCCTGAACTTGAAATCTCCTTCCTTTCTTTCTTACCCGTGGTAGAGAAATAGTCCATCCCAGAGGGCATGCAGAAATAGTACCTGTTCAGCTGTAACTTACTAGAAAGCCTGAAGTACCCAGAAATTTGATGGTGTCATAGTGTAGGTAAACGTGTTGTTAAGGTGGAGCAATACACGATTACATGCTGGGATAAATGAGCCCATCAGCTAATAGGCAGCCAGAATCAAGAAGTCAAAGCGTATGCTGTGGAAAAAAGCCAGCTTTATAGCACTAGTGGCACAAAATTTGAGATCTTTTGGTGAGTTTCCAGGTGAGAAGTATTGGAAGAATTACTGCTCTACCTCCCTATCCCCAGCTAATCTGAAATCGTGTAGACCTTAATTCTTGATCACATATTGCTACAGTGGACTGAGGAAGAAGGCTTTTGTGCATATGCCGACACTGCCCAACCTTGACTTTCATAAAACTGGAGATGGGGTATGGTATATATTTGCTTATTCGTATGTGTTTGTACAAATTAACATTTATTATGTTATTTTTACAATCTGAAGTTTTTAAAGCAAATTGAAAAGCTGTGTAGTTCTTAATGTTTTCTTTACAGTGCTCAGCTTCTGAATTATTGTTTGGTGATTCTGTCAAATTCATAGAGAAAGCTAATGCTATGGTTTTTAACTCTGACTCTGTTTTGGTTTTACTGTATATTTAAAATAATAATTCAACATCGAGGAGCTCCTGTGAAAGAAGCAGTTCCTGTGTAAATGACTGCTGAGTTGATAAAACAATGGATGTAGGGAGAATCAGCTGTGTGTGCTCTGGATGTTAGTATTTTCACTCATTTTTTTCTGGAAAAGTCAGCTCCATAAAGCACCTTTGGAAACAAGCAATAATGCTTCATTTTTAACACTGCTGATGTTGTGATCTTGTTTTCCCAATTTCATGGAAGTACGTGAACATAATTACTTAACTTGCATGTTTCTCATCATCATTTGCTCTGTATTCTTCTTGTTTTCGCTCTTCAATAACGTTCAATTACTGAAGTAACCTTCTTTGTTTGTTTTAGTTGGATGGGACAGAGCCATCTGGACAGCTACAAAGTGCTGATGAGGAAGTTGTCTCTGCAGCCTGCCGGCTTGTTTGTGAGTGGGCCCAGAAAGTGCTCAGCCAGCCTTTTGATACAGTCTTGGAACTGGCTCGTTTCCTTGTCAAAAGTCACTACATCGGTACCAAGTCAATGGCAGCTTTAACTGTAATGGCAGGGGCACCAGCAGGTAATGAGTTCTGAATCAGTGGGAATTTCTTTCCTTGGAGTAGCATAGTGTGAGTGGGAGGGACTTCCTTTAGTCTTACCTGGTGTGGCAAGAAAGAGTAGAGAGGTGGCTGGGCAGTCCTGGACCATTAGGGATTGATGCACGTTGTCTTCCCTGCTCTGAGTGGGAATGCATCTTGGTTCAGGTCATGTTGTTCTTGTCCTCTCCCATGAGTGTTAGCTGAAATGAGGAATGATGGCTTAGTCCTTTGTTGACTGCGTCACTAATATCTCTGAAGAAACATTTCTTTTCAGGGCAGACCTTAAACAGTGACACCAGTTGAGTCTTGCAGATGCATTTCAATTATTTCCATCCACGTTGCTGTAAAGTCTTTTCTTGCTGGTAGTCTGCATAGAGAGATGTGAAAAGAAAGAGTGGTTTCAGGTTTATTTTGTGATGTTAGCCTTTCGTGCTCTGAGATTTACTTTGTGTCACTGTCGTCTGTCTGACAGACTTTAGCTGCCGTTTAGATTCACATTAATAGTCCTGTTTTAAAGACTGGGGTATGAATGCCTTACAAAACAGAATTGTGTTTCTTGAACTGCTCACTACCTGAGGGAGGGGAGGTCTCATCTGGCCTTGAAGTGACGATATAACAACAGTCAGTCTGAACCATAGGTTATCTGGGGTCTGGTCACTTAGAAGACTTTGGAAACCCGATTACTTCTCTAGAAGTGCTTACAGTTGAGTAAACACCTTAGCAACTGAGAAATTGAAGCAAGAAATCCTATGTCAAGTAAATAATTAATGAAATGAATCTGAGTGTTCTTGTTCAAATCAGTTTTCTAGCTTATGTTCTCTGAGGTAATGAAAAGTAGGAGTTAATCTGTGAGTGTAAGCAGTCAGAACTTGGGTCCATCCTGTCCCATTCCTATCAGCATCTGCTGCACCAAAGGCAGGAAGGTGTGTGCAGTGCAGTGTCAGTAGCTGACCGGTGATTCCTGGGAGACAGCCTGCAGTAATTGCATGTGGAAATTGGATGGAAAAACCTGTCTTCCCAAACTGATTCTGTGGTTTTCTCCAATTCCTCTGTTGAGGACGTGGGTATTATAAAGCACTCAAAGGAATTGCTAGTTTTCAGTATGTGAGTAATTGTAGTGAGTTGTGCACTTCATCTGTGTTTTGGGGCCAGTACAGTGGGGCTTTGTAGTCATGGTGCTGATGTAGCTGTGTTTCTCTGATAGCTTGTCTTAATCTGGAAACAATTTTCTGTTTCCTTTTTCTCTAGAGCAGGTTTTCCTACCAGCATTTCTGGTATGTTAGATGCAAATTTTCCTGACATGTTTGATCTGTGTCAGGCAGTAACACCACCACATCAGTGTTTGTTTAAATTCTTCATCTTAAAAGTAAGGGTTTGAGGGGCTCTGAGAGCCCCTCTGAGAAAGAAGGGCCTTCTGCAGTCAGTTGTGTGACAGATTCCAGCACTTGACTTCAAGGTAAAGAGAGGGGTTTATTTGCTACATTAGAGGAATACCTGTTGTGTTCAGTCTCTGAAAAAGCTTGCACGTGATGTCATTTTTACATCTACTTTTACATTCCCATCGTTCTCAGAATTAGTTATTTAATCACTTATAGATATTTTGTGTGTGTGTGGCCCTTTACAACAGTGAAAAATAGGAAAATTCACATGTACAACATCTTACTCCAACTTCCCTCAGAGGAGTTCTGCTCAGGGCTATTTAGGAAAATGTGTTTGAACCAAGGCAAATCTATTGGCTCGAGACTGGAACTTCAAATGGAGACTGATGGCCAGGGCTGAAGATTGGATCATGCTGGATCACTTTCTTCCTCCTTATGATTTTTTTTTTCCAGCTTGGAACTGACAGGTGATGGTGACAGTTCTTGATTGTCATTGCTTTTCTTCTTTGGCTGCCAGGAGGAAATCTGGATATATGTATAACTCTCTGACTCATGTAGCTTCCCTCCCTTTACTCCTTCAGAAGAAGCTGGTGCTTCCAGGAAGTGGGCAGTTATTTCCAGTGAATCCCTGGGGAGCTTGGAGTGCGTTGTGGGCAGTCATTTCAGGAGAGGTTCTATGGTCTAGAATGGCAAATAAGATATTTGCATTCCTCATTATTGCAAGAACTACAACGTCACTGTCTATTAGCTGTGAGGGGAAAAAAAAAAAGCTTTTAATCTCAAATGTAAGGCTGTGGATTTTTTGTGTGTTTTTTTTTTTTTTTTTTTAATAATTCAATATTCAGCCCACATAGGTCACTTATTTGCCAGTAATTGCAATACACTGGGGCATTTCACTGCTCTGTGAAGAAGGAATTGAAAGCATAAAGTGGAGATGTTGCAGTGCTCAGGCTCTCTTGGTACATGCAGGCTGCTGCTGGTAGGGTGGACTACCAGAAGGCAGTTGCTGAACACATACTGGGTATCTAAACACAAATAATTGCCCTTCAAATGGTTCCGATTGATTGTTTTTCTCCCTTGTCACTTCTCTTCTTGACTTCTTTCACTGTTCACAGACTGCATGTGATCCATTCTGGCATTAGATGCAGATATCATCTTTTCAGAGCTGCTACTTTGTGACACAAAGGCTTTCTGGAAATATTTTAAAACTGCTTTCAGTGCAGATAGCAAAACAAAAACGTGGTAGATAATGAATTTTAAAGGTTCATCTGAAACATATCCACTGCCCTCTACTGTCAGTTAAATGAAATGCATTGGTTTTAGATTTTGCTGAAACAAAAGTTGTTTGGGATTACTAGAAACAAGATGCCAGTACTTAGCAGCTAGCATGCAACTTGCTTAACAGAGAGAGACTTTGCCTCAAATGTGGAAAGAAACTGAAACACTGAGGAGAGCTGAGTATGAGATGCTCTCATGGGTGAGATGTTTACTGAATGGTTGTGGAAATGCCTGCCATGTGTCTGTGCAGCTGGGTACAGATGTGGCACTACAGCAGACAGGGAATATGTTGTTATAATTAATTCTTCTTCTTTTATATTCAGGAATAAAAGGGATCCCCCAGCCCTCAGCTTTTATACCTACTGCTGAAAGCAATTCCTTTCAACCACAAGTGAAAACTCTGTCATCTCCTGTTGATGCCAAGCAGCAGCTGCAGCGTAAGATCCAGAAGAAGCAGCAAGAACAGAAACTGCAGTCTCCTTTGCCAGGAGAGTCTCCAGCCAAGAAAACAGAAGGCACCACAACCAATGGTGTAACTAGTATATCTAATGGAAGTCCTGCAATTCTCTCTCCTCAGCCTATCGGCATTGTTGTGGCAGCTGTCCCCAGCCCAATACCGGTAATTCTCCAGCAGTTCTCTTGAGAAATCAACTTAGGAAAGGACTGAAAATGGCCCCTAGCTAAGCAGTGGTGTCAGTGGGATGAAAATATGGTTTCTGTTCAGATTTGAATCCCTTGGTTCTTTTCTGTCTCAGTGACTGGTATAACAGTATGACTGAATTAGGAATAAGAGGCAGCAGAATTCTGATCACATCGTATTGGCTAAGTTCATCTTCGAAGTCAACGACAAAGGAATTTCAGCTAGCAGTAATTTAGATCATGTAGGAATAATTACTCTTGAGATGAATTTAACCAGATGGGAAAGTCTACAGGTCACGTGGGTCACTGAGCCATCTCATTTAGAATCCAAATTGATTTGCATTGGTCTGGTGGATTTAGTGACAGCAACAATTTTAATTTTGCGTGGAATTTGTAGTGTGGGACTGCCTTGTCTTTTAGACACAGAAAACAAGACTGGGAGGAAGGTTATTTGTTCTTAGGACATTAGCTGTATTGTTTATTTCAGTAGATAAAGGCTATTAATACATACATAAATATAAAAATCAGTAGTTTTGAACACATCCTCTGTTTATCCTTTGTATTTCTGTCTTTGGTGCTACTTAGTGAAGAACTACATGAGAATAACCCTTTCATTAGTAGAAGAGCAGAGTAATGTGTAGACCGGTGCCTTAAAGGCCTACCTTAAAAATGGAATCCTCATATCTACCAGCTGTAGGCAGACATATCACTTGTCTTGCATGCAGTCAGAGAGCTTGCTTTGTTTTGAAATGACATTTGCTGGTGTAGAGACTTTGGTGTGTTGAGTTGTGTTGTCCTTAATCTTTGAAACGCGTGGAGTGGTCTGTGGATTTTCAGGACTTCCTTGCTTCATTGCCACACCATTTCTTTTTCTCTCTAAACAGGTGCCAAGGACCAGGCAGTTGGTGACATCTCCAAGTCCTATGGGATCATCTGACAACAAGGTCCTGCCACTCAATGTTCAGGTGGTCACTCAGCACATGCAATCAGTCAAGCAGTCACCAAAGACTCCCCAGAACGTTCCTGCCAGCCCAGTTGGTGACCGCTCTGCCCGACATCGCTACCCACAGATCTTACCGAAGCCAGCAAATACCAGTGCTCTCACCATCCGCTCTCCCACAACGGTGCTTTTTACCAGTAGCCCAATCAAGACTGTTGTGCCAGCTCCACACGTGAATTCCTTAAATGTGGTAAAAATGACAGCAATATCTCTGGCCCCCAGCAGCAGCAGCGTGCCCGTCAAACAGACACCTTCAGTTAATAGTAGTGCAGGAGCAGTGGAAGAAGGGAGGACTACTCCACAGATCAAAAATGGTTCTGTTGTTTCACTTCAGTCTCCAGGATCCAAGCCTAGCACTGTTGTAGCTGCATCTGCAGTTGAGATCAAAATGGAACCAGAAGGACTGCTGGATGAGAACCCAGTACAGGGCCAGGAGAGCTCTGACACATCTAAATCCATAAAGGCAACCCCTGACCTGCCTCCTGCTCAACAGATTAATTTTGAGGTTGCAACTGTGAAGGTTTCAGCTGATGGTGTCGTGGAGGCAAAACCAGTTAAGGGCTGTGATCAGGGAGCTGAAGAAGCAGGGACCAAATACAAGATGCAGTCCAATGAGATCACACCAGTTTCTTCAGCAGGCAATAATCAAAGCACTCTAAAGCTCTCTATTGCCAGTCACAACTTGTCCAGCACCAGCATTGATTCACTTCCTCCTGGTGAGTCTTCAATTAAAGACAAAATGTGCACTAAAAGTCCAAGAAAGAGACAGCCCTCTACGCTTCAGGATTCCCAGGTACCACCTGTCAAGAAACCACTGGTGGGGCAGCTTTCAGCTGGTAATGCTGAGGAGAGTCCAAAAGCAAACAGTGTTACGAAGGTTCCAAAGGTTGTATCATTAGCTAACAGTGACAGTACCACACTTGTTCAAGTTTCCAGCAAGGTACCTGTAAATGTACCTGTACCTTCTGCAGCTCCAGCAGACTTAGTGACAGACTGTTCTTTGAGCACTGATTTAAATACCAGTGATTCTACTTTAGAACAGCAGCTTGCATCAGCATCATCTCCAGATATAAAAGTGAAATTGGAAGGAAACATGTTTATTATAGAAAGTGATTCAAAATCTGATGGCAGCTTTAACCCAAACGCGTGGCACCATATCACCAAAACTTCTGATTTTGCATCTGTGAATTGTGAACAGCAGCAAGATATCAGTGTTATGACTATTGCAGGACACTCTGGCTCTAGTGACTTACAGGAGACTGCATGGGAGCCAGTGCACTGTGAGGGTATACAGCAGGATGTGTACAACCAGCAGTTACAGAGCCAGATCCAGGACTCTTCCTTGGGTCAAATACAAGCACAGTCTTCAAATCAGTTACCTCTGCAGTCTGAGCTGAAAGAATTTGAACATACAGTCCCTCAGTCAAATGAAAACTTCTTTTCATTTGATGATGACCTAACCCAGGACAGCATTGTGGAGGAGCTGGTGCTCATGGAGGAGCAGATGTCAATGAATAATTCTCATGCTTACGGTGGCTGTCTAGGAATGGCACTTCAGAGTCAGACAGCAGCTCAAGGAGCTCCTGTGTCATCGCACCCGAGCAGCACACATTTTTACCATTCGATCCATAACAGCACTCCAATTCATACTCCCACTCCCACCCCTACCCCGACTCCCACCCCTACCCCGACTCCAACGCCCACCTCTGAAATGATTGCTGGATCTCAGAACGTGTCACGCGAGAGCCCCTGTTCCAGGCTGGCTCAGACGACTCCTGTGGACAGTGCTCTAGGAAGCAGCCGGCACACACCCATTGGCACGCCACATTCAAACTGCAGCAGTAGTGTTCCTCCGAGTCCTGTGGAATGCCGAAACCCATTTGCATTTACTCCCATAAGCTCCAGTATGGCTTACCACGATGCCAGCATTGTTTCAAGCAGCCCTGTGAAGCCAATGCAGCGGCCTATGGCTACCCACCCTGACAAAACCAAACTTGAGTGGATGAATAACGGGTACAGTGGCGTTAGCAATTCGTCGGTTGCAAACCACGGCATCCTTACAAGCTACCAGGAGCTAGTGGAGGATCGCTTCAGGAAACCTCATGCTTTTGCAGTTCCTGGCCAGTCGTACCAATCTCAGCCACGCCACCACGACACTCACTTTGGTCGTGTGACTCCTGTTTCACCTGTGCAGCACCAGGCAGCTCCCGTAAGTAGCGCCACCAAGCAGGAGGGCTTTGCAGTTCCTGCTCCTCTGGACAACAAAGGAGTCAGTTCCTCTCTCAATAACAGTCTGAGATGCCGGAGCGTGAGCCCTGCTGTCCACCGTCAGCGCAATCTCAGTGGGAGCACCGTTTACCCCGTTTCCAATATACCACGCTCCAACCTGGCGCCTTTTGGAAGTCCAGTGACTCCTGAAGTTCACAATGTATTTAGTAATATCCATGCAGACACTAATGCCAATAATATAGCGCAGAGAAGCCAGTCAGTCCCATTGACTGTGATGATGCAGACGGCCTTCCCATCTCTTCAGAAACAAACAAACGCTAAAAAAATAACCAATGTGTTGTTAAACAAACTCGATTCTGATAGCGATGATGCGGTGAGGGGTTTGGGAATGAACAACATGCCCTCAAATTACACGGCCAGGATGAATCTCACTCAGATTTTAGAGACGTCCACTGCTTTTCCTAGTGCCAACCCGCAAAATATGATCAATTCCAGCACTTCAATTTATGAATTCCAAACACCAAATTACCTCACTAAAAGCAGCACCGATCAGATCAGTTTTTCTTCTGGAGATAACCAAGCACAATCAGACATCGGAGAGCAGCAATTAGATTTTAGCAGCACTGTAAAAGACCTTTTAGGGGAGGACAGTCTGCCAACAAACCAGCAGCTGGTGAATCAGGTGGCATCAGATCTCAGCGTTACATCTGTCTTTTCCAGCGACATCAGGTTGTCTTCCGAACTCTCAGGCAGCATTAACGATCTGAACACTTTAGACACAAATCTACTGTTTGATCCAGGTCGTCAGCAGGGACAAGACGATGATGCTACACTGGAGGAATTAAAAAACGACCCCTTGTTTCAACAAATTTGCAATGAATCCATGAACTCAATTAATACATCAGGTTTTGAGTGGATGGAGAGCAAGGATCATCCTGCTGTTGAAATGTTGGGTTAATATTGTTTTATAGTATGTATGTAGCACACTGTATGTGAAAGACAGACGTGTCGTATTTGTCTTAATGGAAGTGCCTCCTGCAGCAGAAACACTTGCTATGTATTGTGGCATTTAAAACAAACAAAAAAAAAAGTTTGCTGTACCAGTTGCTCATTCTTCAGCAGAGAAAGGGCAGTCTTACCAATTTCAAAACAAATCTCTGAAGGTGATTGGGCTATCAAAGAGCCAGTATTACGTTTTTAAATTTGATAGTGTTTCCCATTCAGCATTTCTCGTTGTAGTAAAGAAGTGGTTAACAGCTAGCAACAAGAGCTCTGGTTGAGGCAGCGGGGGGGTTTTGAGTTGAGCTCATAGGTAGGCTTCCCATACTAAGTATTGCTCGTTTCTTCTAAGTACGTGATTCATACTGACCTTTGTCTGAAATGCAGGGTGCCTGCAGGTGTGTAGGGGATGGGCAGTGGATACAAGTGAACCAGGGGGCACGCAGCACAGGTGCCTGATCACTGTGTAGCTATGGTGAGTACTGCCTGGTGGTGAACTGGGGCCATTTGTATCTCTAGAGAGACGCAGAGGTAGAAAAAATGACAGGAAACGGGCGTGATCAAGGAAAAAGAAAGGTGCACTAATTTTTTATTTAAGAGAAAGAGATCTGTGTGGTTATTTTGTCCATTAATGTTTCTGACATTGTACTTGATGCTTTAGTTCTCACTTCAGTGCTTTTATATCAGGCAAAATTGCTGAGAAAAGATTTTAGCGCTGAGGTTTAATCTAGGCATAACACCTTATTTTAAAATGATAGGTACTATTTAATTATTTATCGAAGCTAGAGAAGTGATGTGATATCTTCCCTCTTTTTTTAAAAAGGAGCTGCTGGAGCTCATTGAAATACTATTTTTAAAGATTCGTTTTTAAGTTTGCTCTTTTCTAACAGTGGAGAGTATAGGAAGATGTTCTTTCCTCTATATTTCAGTAGGTTGAGCCTGTCTTGCTCTCTTTTAAATAAAAGATGATTAAAATATTATAAAATGTGGTGGATCTAAAAATATTTTGTATACAGCCATAATACTGCCAGGCACTTTATAGATGTGATCTCCTTTTGGATAAAATTTATTTTAAAAGTGCTTACTGGTTTTAGAAGCCTGAATTCAATTTTCACTGAATGATTTGAGAGGACTGATGAATCTAATTTTTGTTACATGTCCTTAGCTACCCCCTTTGAAAATGGAATTTAAACTTCTAACTCACCAGTTTACTTAAACCAAAAAAAAAAAAGGCCTTTTGTTTTATCAGCATGGCACGAGTCTGATGATGAAGAGAGAGGTGTTTGACCAGCCATGGCCCTGATGCTAGAAAGAGGACTTGCAGAATCAAGCTGTTAAGAAATAGTTGTTCTGAGAATGCTACAGTACCATCTCTTAAGCTTAGTATAAAATTGGTTATTTCTCTTGAGAACTGACAAACTGAAAGCAGAGCAGAAGACATTTTCCTCTCTTGCATTCCTCCTTTGAATAAGAGGTCATGAATTTATGAATGGGAAGGCACAAGAAGCCCCCCTAGATTTATTAAGGAGTAGATGCTCAGATTATTATTTGTTTTTAATTTCTGTTTTTTAAAGTGACTTAGCGGTCATTTGTTTCTTCACTTTTTGCTAAGGACTTGATCTCAGTCCTGATTAATTTTTTTGGCGGTGCTGACCTGAATTGTGCTGCTGCATTGTCACTTCAGGTGCTGGTGTATCATGCCTTCTCTTGCTCTTGCCCTGATCGACCACCAGTCTGTGGCTGCTTCTTCGGGGACAAAACTGTTGTGACAAACTGTAGCGCCTTACAGGGAGCGTGAGTTCACTGTGTTTGCATCGGAAATTTTGCTGCTTTTGCTTAGGAAAAGACGTGGAGAGTTTGGGTTGCTCCTTGAAGCATAGGGATATGCAATGGTGTGGGTTAAGTCACCCTTTTAAGTTAGTTAAGGAAGAGGTTAGGAATCTAAAAACTGCATAGTAGGGTTCTTTTAGGTGTCTACAGTAAGGCTGGAACCATTTTTCCTTTAGGCACAAGTTGCCAGTGGCTGGGCTTGAGTTGCATGCCTGTCCACGGCCTTTAGCCAGAGGTGGGCTCACCATCCTCTTGCCTTGTTGACTTGGCTGGGTCTGAGACACGCTCAGCGCTTCTTTTGTCTGACCCTGTGTGAAGTGCCGGTGAATATGTGAACCCTGCTTTCCAGTGTGGAGGGGGAGGACTCGAGCTCCATCTGTGCTGTGGCAGTCTGCACCATGTGCTGGCCTGGCCCCATGTTGCTGAGACTGACGTGGGCTTGGTGTAAACAAGTTCTCACCTAACTTTTTTCACTACTTTTTCAGAACATTTCTCACTAAAACAAGAGTAGATTTGAAGCTGATGCTCTCTAAATTATGCAGCCGTCACCAAAGGTTTTTAAAGTACCTTTTACATTGTTTTTAAATACAAGCATTACTTTGAACCTAACAAGTGATTTAATTAGCAGGAATATTCTGTGATCAGTGGATTTAAAGCAAATATATATTTAATTGAAGAAGTGTTCTATTCGGTAAGGGTTCTTTCAAGTGAAATCCAAGGCACAGACACGGCTTTGTGCATTGGTATGAGTCCTTTTAGCAGTGTTTTTGTGTTGGTGTTATAACTGATATTCTATGAGGTCCCTGTATTTAGTGCTTGTTAGTTCTTTACATTGAGACAGAGCACGTCTGCACACCAAAGTATGCAATACCCAAAGGAAGATTCCATGATCTTAGCGAATGGAAGCCTGTCTGTCAGATACTCCAGAACAAAGAAGATGAGACAGTTCTGACCCCTTGTTTACATAATTGGCTTCCAAATAAGACGATAGATACTTTTGATAGCAGTTTTTGCTAAAATATACAAACTAGTGAACTTGTACACTGTGTACAGTATTGCAGCAAACACTTTAAAATTGGTTGGTTAGTCCAGCAAACTATCTGGGTTCATGTATTGCACTAATATTCTGTTGAACCTGTGGCAGGCACGTTCCTTAGGATAAATGCAACAAATACGGCCAACAGATTTAAATAAAATAATAAATAAACAAAAAAACCCACAAAAAATAAAACGGAAAAAAATCTAATGTGTTTCATTATTAAAAGGCAAAATGTCATTAAAAGTGACAGGTGAAATTGTCTTATGTAGCAATGTGCATTGATCTCAATGAGATATTTCTATTTCTTATTCTCTTAAATGAGAATATTACAGCAGGAAAAATCAAGTTTAGTTTGCTTCACCATGTTAATACATGATCACAAAATGTGCATGAGTGTTAATGACTTAATCTTGTACAGTACTAGATATATTCCTGTAACCACTTTTTTTTATTCTTTGCTGTATTGAAGCTGGTTCGGTGTTAACCAGGTGAGCATAGTTATTCACAAGTTACTTACTTTTTTATGTTAACTAATTCAGCTTAGTTATTGTTGAATATGTTCCTTTTTTGGATTCTTTTTTATTGTTCGGGTGTTGAAAGATATTTTTGCATCATTTTATCATGATAAGAATTCATGAAGTAAATAATTTGCAAATAATTGCAATAAGCACTGACTTCTGAACTGAAAAGAAGGAAAGCGTTTCTTGTGCAGTGCATCCAAGGTTCATATAATAATCTTGTACTATACCGTGCTTTATTAACTGCACCCTAAGGAAAAAATAAATCCCTGTACTACATTTTCATTAAATGCAGGAAATCCAGTTTTCCCTCTCTCCCGCAGTGTTTCGTTGTCTGTTGTACTGCTGAAACTACAGTAGTTGAATATTGCAGTAGCATTTCAGTTATTTTTTTTATTGAAAGTGCTCAAAAATTGTTTTTTAAATGTTTTCAAAAATAAAAACATTTTATATTAAAATGACTTCTAGATTATTTTCTTTATGTGAGAAACGTATGTGAAGGCGGGCCTGAAACAGTTCTGATCACAGCTGTGGAGTTGTGTTGACCTGAGCCCAGCCACAAGTTTAAAGCTGAGCGTGCATGTGAGTCTTGAAAACCTTGTGCAGTCTGTGCTCTCAGAATGATCTTCTCTTCAGAGAGTTTTGTTAGCTTTATGCCCCACTTCTGCAGCCATGCCTTTTTAGTTACTCATATGGCAACACTATTACATTTGGGGAGGAAAAAAACACCAGTGTCACCTTTCAGTTGAATCTGAGTTGAAATTTACCAGCAAATGTGAAAACAGTATTTTGGTTGAGAACCCTAGAACACAGTAGCGATAGCTGTGCTACTTCTGTGTAGCTCCTCAGTATTACAGGCATCCCCATGTGGATGCTGATCTGAGTGTTAGTTTCATGTCTGGATGGTGAATTTTGCTGCCCATCTTTTAGTAAATATGAGTGTTTTTATACATACATGTGTACATACATACACACACACACATGGATATCCACAAGTGAAGCAAAGCTAGTTCGGTCAAAAGAGAACTGAGAACATGACAGATTTGCTTAAAAAATGTACAGTGCTGAACACTTAGAACCCAGAGGTTACAGAACCAGAGAATGTTCTTAATAGATGATGATATTCCTGGTACATGCGTTGAATATTCTACAGCTACCCTCCCAGTGACATAAGTGCTCACACCGGGTTGCCTGGGAACATCTACACATCCAACTGCTTTGTCGTGGCTGCTGCTGAGTCAGTTCTCCCTGAGCTTGCCTACCTGTTTGCTATATCTGGTAGTACTTCAGCTCAGCATTTATTAAAAACTTCCATTTTTGGCCTTGTAGCTCGTTTTTATTGTCATCTTTTTAATAAACTGCTGCTTCTCAAAGTCTTTTTAGTTATTATCATTGAAACTTTGTCTATCTGTAACAGTAAATCACATGATGCAAATTACAATCAAGTTTTCAGTGAACCTGAAGCTGCTGTGGTCACTGCAGCCTTCCTCGGGTAGCTGAAAGCCTGTCCCTATAGATCTCTGCTTCTCAGCATGTTTATTTCATAGTTATTGGACTTCCTCTTCTCAAATATCCTTGTTTTCTCAGAACTGACAAAAAACACAACTCTACAACTGTATTCTATTATAAACTCCCCAATTAGAACTCACTCATCAATTCCTTTCTCCAACAAAAATACTCTCAAGTCTTCAACTTGCCTTCTCCATATCAGTACTTCAACAGGATACTTGTTCCAAGGGCTGTGATAACTAGTTCCCAGAGTCAGTTCTGGCTTGTCCTGAGACAAGAGGGGGCATTCTGAAATGCGTTGTTGAAAAAGCTGTGTATAAGGAATTACTATTTCTGGCTGGGACAAAGCACTTTCTGTTTAACACTGCTTTGAAAATCAAAACAATCTCTCTTTACGTACACAGAAGAGGGGAGTCAAAGCTCTGGTGTCCAAGAGGCCTTGTTCAGATAGATATTCTTGTGCTAACGGAATAACAAAAAACTACTCCAACAAGGATTACTTGTGGAAAGAAAAGAGAGGAGTAAAGACAGGAGAGCATGAGCACACATCCATTCAGAAAAGTAGCTTCCTCTGATCTTAGCAGTGTTTTAGCTACTAGCAGAACATATCTAGTGTGACTAGTGCACATGCACACACGATGATGATCTCAAGGTACTTAAAGAAAAACCCAAACACGTTATGTCCAGAAAGTTCTTACTTCTGTAACGCTATGGAAGGCTGAGCTGTGGCATAAATAGCCACAAGGATTGCGTTAACCATGGGATCACTGGTGATGAATTAAGCTGAGAATGGTGACAGCAGTTGACTGGTGCTCAGCAGCTCCATGTTTCTGTTCTGGCAGCTTCTCCCTCTCCAGCTGAAAACAGAAAAATAACATCTCAGTGGTGGTGATTCAGACAAGTGTTTACCGCTTGGTTCAAATGCATGTGCACAAAATGAATATATCTTTCCACCTCCTCTACAGTTACTACTATGCAGGTTTGCTCATCAATCCAGAGACATTTCTAATTGCTTGTAAACTTCTGAGCCGGTCACAGAAATGAGGAACAACGTTTTTTGCTGCACACCTTTCCCTTCTTATATCCACCCCTCACTCCATCGAGAGCTGTAGATGTCAGCAGCTCTCTGAGGGGACGGAGATCTCTGCAGGGGCGATGGCGTCACTGCTTTGCCATCATAGCAGCTGTGAAACAGTGGGACACCTCCACTGGTGCATTTTTATATGTGGCATGCAGGCTGTAGTTCATCGCTGGTGAAAATGCACAGCTAATGGTGG
Organism: Lagopus leucura; assembly: GCF_019238085.1. Taxonomy (NCBI): domain Eukaryota; kingdom Metazoa; phylum Chordata; class Aves; order Galliformes; family Phasianidae; genus Lagopus; species Lagopus leucura. Next base: position 5,074,057 of record NW_024962269.1, read on the forward strand.
TGGTGACTGTTGAAAAAGTCTTTTGTCGCTGAGAATTTGCTCTAACAAACAGTGCTATTGTGTTCTTTGTATCTGTTGTAGTTTCCATGGAAATAGACAGGAGGCATTACTTTCAGAGCAACCTGACCTACCCAGTTAGAATGCAATGCAAGCACAATAGTCAGTCTGGGGCCATTTTATCAGACTGAAGTTCTCGCTTTCAAAATGCAAGCTTTCATCTTATCATTATCAGTGTTGCATCATGCTATCACGGTGTTTGAAATCTATTATCTAGCACGTATTTGCAATTAACTGTTTAGCTGAGAAGAATGTTAGGTTTGGGGCTCTAAACTCTCTGCATTAGTTGTCTTAGTGAGTCACTGCCACCATAGTTGAGAAACTGAGACTTCGATGCTCTCAACAGGTATTTACTTAGCTTAGTCACAGCAGTGACTCACTTGCGATATGTATTTTTTCTGTTAATTCCCTCCTGCATGTAGTTTTCCACTTACCTGTCACTGTGACACCACGACTGGATCATCATCATAACATTTCCTATTATATGACTCAGTAGAACAAAAGATAATAGGACAAAAATCTAAATGTGTATCGTTTGCATATGGGTGTTTTGTTTTGTAAGTGCAATAAAATTACCTCTAATTCCTTTGGTTTAAAGCAAGAGCAATGAAGGTAATTTACCTAACTTGATTTAAAATGCCTTAGAGCAAACCCGTATCCTGTACTGAATAATCCAGGATATACCTTGATGTCACTTATTGTCCTAGCTTTTATAACTTAACCATGACCACTGTTCACATATATTCTTAAGCTAAAGGTTGTTTTATTATGATAACCCCTTGGAAATCTGAAACAAATCTTCTTTTACAACCTCATTTCCTGCTTAACAACAAAAACAGCTTTATGTTTGTTTTTTCTTCAAAGCAGTTCAGTATTAGAATGTACAGATGTGTTTAGATCATAAAAGGATTTAGTGTGAAGAAAGAAGCAAACTAAACATTGTAAATGTAAATACAATTCTGACCATACCTTTGGTCTGTCAGTCTAGATGCTATCATCTAAGAGAGGGAAAATGAAATTCCTTTTTTCTTTTTTTTTTTTTTAATCTTTAAATCTTTCAGGTCAATTAATGCTAATTTAGATGGCAGCAGAAGTCACATTTCTTTGTTACCAGATGAGAACTCACCATTGGGATGGTGTAATGAGATTAAATATTCATATGTTTTTAATGGTCTTGATAAACAGATAAAGCATTCCATTGCACTTAGATGATCCAAATGCAGGGTTATTCTGTGCAGCCGACAATAAATTATTTGTAAAAAGAAAAGGAACATCTCTCAGAAGAGTTCTCTTCCCCTAATAGTCTGTAATTGCACAAGATCATAAAATATTAAATGCTGGAGATATCTTATATGAGAACTCAATGTTTGTTAACAAACATTGCATTTTATTTTCTTGTCTTTTTAAGTAAGGGAATATTCTTTAACTTAAGTTTATTCTCTTTTAAGTGACTTGATATTGAAGATTCCTGATTACTCTGAAAACACACACAGATCTTAACTCAGCATATGGGTACCTCTGGGTAGCAAACCAAGCCCAAGCCACATGATAGCAGGCCTCTGCTGATGGCCTTGTTTTCCAACTGTGCTATAACTTCAGTTCTGGACAATCTATGGTCTTTTCATGGAAACAAAATAAAACTATATATAGTATTAAAAAAACCATATGACTTAAAAAAATGGAGTGTGCAAATGCCCTGCTGTAAATTTCGGAAGGGGCGTTGTTTCATCTTGAAATGATAGGTTACTCAGAAGTTAATGTTTGAGTTTTGATGTTTTACAGAAAGAATGTGCTAATGAACTATTCACAAGCAATGCCTTCGTTCAGTAACACCTCGGGTGTGCTTCTGGTGTGTAGAAAAGGTGGGACTGAGACTGCAGAGACACAGTGCAGAGCTCAGCCACACGACAGCAATGTTGTAATAACCACTTTATACGAAAAAATAAAATAGTATATTTTATTAGACTAACTGATTTAATTTTGAAAAAATCCCATAAAATTCTGGGAGTGTCTGACATGGTTTGTGTTCTCTAACCGAGTAAAAGGCAGAATTGCAAAAAGAATCATGCCTGACAGCCACAAACCCATGTGGTTTTTCTAGCATGCTGTAGGAAGTTTCTTAATCAACACTAGGTTCAACCATACAGCACTAGCTCTTCACAGAGTGACCTGGAGATTGTGCCTGCTATCAGTTAGGTGGGTTGTCCTTGCTCAGTCACCCAGGAACTATTTAAATTTGGACAAGCCTCAAGTTTTGCTATGAAGGGGTATTGTAAGGAAAGTGAATGGAACTGGATTGAAGGATTGCATGTCTGGAGGCCTCACCCAGAAACAGGAGGGGCTCTTTCTTTTGAATTACCCAGAAGAATATCTGGGTCTTTTTTTTTCCAAATGGTACTAGCTGGTCTAATAGGAGATATGGTTCTCCACAGTGTCCTTCATTAGATCATCTTGACAAAGGATAGCTGTCTGAAAGCCATCTTGTCTGGCTCTCACCAGTTTAAGTGCACTCATACCATCTTTAATAAATAATGCCCCACATTCACTTTGAGACATGCATAATATGATGTTGGCAGGAACAGATCTTTGCTCACTTTCTCAGCTGGTAAACTGGGAGGACAACCCACCCTGCAGATAAACAGACAAGAAGAAGCTGCAAGCCAGGGACCAAGGACCATCAAGATCCAACCCCCAACTGATCCTGGTGAATTCTGGTGAACTAGGATTTCACAGAATGTAACCGATGCATGAAATGCCTTGTTTCCTGAAATAGAAGACACAACTGACCGTGAGGATCAGCGACTGCATATCCTCTAGAGCTAACCAACTAGAGCTGAAGACTTGCTATCCCCAGAACAACAGATGCTTTGTTCAGGGCTGCCTGCCAAGCCCAGGTGTGACCATAGGCAGGGCCTGGCAGCACCAGGGAACATTTCTCACCAGGGTGCCTGGCTTGATGCCTCGCACAGTTCTGGTAAGAGCAGCATGAATTCAGGCCTCTTACCACGTTTTGGAAGCAGGTCCTTCAAACGGCAGCTGGGGAACTGCTGAGGGGCACAGGGTGCTCCTAGGGCTGCCTGCACGCTGTCAGTAACAACAGCTGCATCCTCCCTCACTGACACGCTGATAACAGCCACAGATCTTCCTTCTGAGGCAGCACGAGGCCTTTACATCGTGGCTGTCTGCCTCCACACCGGCCACGGCAGCTCGCTTTGCCACTTGGCCTCTCTCTCTGCCCGGCCATGACGCCAGCCTAGCTCCCTCACAGCGGGCCTTTCCTTCCGCCAGGCCCCAGAGAAGGCCGCTCCGTCACCGCGGTGCGCGGGATCTGCACCTCAATGCAATTTTCTTCTTCGTTCCTCGAGAATCTCTGCAGTTCTATTTGTTAACGCAAACGGTCCCCTGGGATGCAAAAAGGCACGTGACAGGGATAGCGGGCACGCTCCAGACAAACGCCGCGCTCCGCGCACGCGGAGGCCGATCCCACAGGACGCCCCGAGGCACACGAGCCCCGGAGCCCGCGCGCCCCCGCAGCCGCACGGCGCGCGTCTCCGGGCGGGGCGCAGCGGGAAGACCAATGGGGCGCCGCCGTCTTCCTCCTCTGCGCCAATCAGCGCGGGGCGGGAGGCCGGAGGGGAGGGGTGCGCGCGAGGCGGGGGCGGGCCGGCAGCGCGGGAGGGCCGGGGGCGGGGCGCGGCCGTGGCGGGCGGTGCGCGGCATGGCGGCCTCTCCCGCGGAGGTGTTCGGGCTGCCCGGAGAGGAGGTGAGGCCCGCGGGACGCCCGGCTCTGTGCGGGGCGGGCGGCGGCCGAGGAGGGGGGCGGAGACGTGCCCACGGGGAGCCCGCGGAGCCGGGTGGACGGGGGTCCCTTCGGGGCGGTGGCTTCCGGCCACGGGCCGCGGTGGGCTGAGGGAGGGAGAGAACGGGCGGGCGGGGGCCGCGGCCCGCGGGCGGGACGGGATTCGGCGCGGTGCCGCCCAGTGGCGGGGCGGTGTCCTGGGGCGGCTCTCCTCGGCTACCGGGCCGCGCGCGAAGGCGGCGCCGGGTCCCGGCCGCGGCTTTGTTCGTGGCCGCCGGGCGCCGCGGGGAACTTGGTGCCGGCGCGTCGGGAAGATGCGGCGCCGCCGGTGCTGAACGCGGCGCGGGAGGCTGGGAGCCGAGCCGTGCGCTGCCGCGCGGTGCTTCCAAGAGTTCCGCCGTGCGGGCCGGACCGCCCGGAGGCGTTATCCGTACTGTGCTGTAGTGATGTGTCTGATTCTGCGCTGTTTCAGAGCAGTAGCTACGGACCTCTCATAGATCTCTTGTTTTCCTCTTAGGATTGCAGTTGCGCTGGAATAGCGCTAGAGAATTGCCACGGCGTGCTGCGGGGCTGCGCTGCCCTCTGCTCTCTTAATGGTTGCCAGGGACGTGGAGGCCATCTAGCTGGGCTGACAGCGCAGCCCTCAGGCGCTCTGTTTCAGCTCTACTCCAGTAAATGTTGCTCATCTTGGGCGTTTTTTAGCCACCCTTGTTAAGGGGAAGGTTTTTGGAAGCTGGCATTTTCCCATCTTTCGTATGTTTCTTGGAACACAGACTGGGTTTGGGGAGGGGGACAGAGTTCGGGTATATAACAAATTCATCGGATCCATCCTTGCCCATGATTCAAAAGCTTAGCTAAACCTCTTCAACTTACAAATGCCCTTTGGGAAATGTCCTTTGTTTATCATAAGGGACTTTCTGAGTAGCTCTCATGTATGATTCTGCATGCACAGTTCAGAGTGAATGACCCTGGGGCTATAGAAAACCTGCAGCTTGCTGCTTTGGCCCTGGGCACTGGCATGGAGCCTCGGCTTCGTATCTTTCTGTGTTTTGTTGTTGGCTGGTTTGTGCTTAATGCAGAATTGCTAATACGATGTTGCTGGCACAAATAAAATGATGATGAAGAATCTGGGCTCCAAAGGAAGCTGTAATTGAGGCTTTTGTGCGCACCTGCTTATTTATAACGTGGTAGCAATATTATTAATATTGTGCTGTCAGTTTGGCATTAGAATATGGATGTCTGAATTTCAGTGCCTAAATCTAGCAGTTCTTCATTGCTCTGGTTCAGTTTTCTGTAAAATGAGTATTTGTCTCTGTTACTCGCAGGACTTCTTGTGATTCACTAGGGTAGTGAAATGGTGAGCACTAAAAGGTCCATGTTAAAAACTAATAGTTCTGTATTCAGAGCTGGATTTTAACACTGCATGGGAAATGACATCTGGGATCAGGTGTTGAAAAAGGAAAAAAGGAGAAAATAGGGAATAGCAGGTGTCTCAGAAGTCTGTGTCCTTTGAAGGTCTAACAGCATTAGTGTGCAGCACAGGATAAAATACCCACATTATTTTAAAAATTATCTTATATTGTAGGAGTACAGAAAGTAGAAGAAAAAAAGGTAAATTAGCAAATTATACTCCCTCTACACCTTGCCTGAGTATAGAAAACTAAAGGGCATTAAGAGCACTTAAAACGATTACTTTTTCTCATCTCATTAATTCTAAAAGAGGAAAGCAGTGCCCTGTGTGTGCACACCTTCTTCCCCCCTGCCCATTACCTAATGCTGGCTCAGCACTGCTGCTGTTTTGCTCTCTCACATGAGTGGTGACAGGTTTTTTTGACTGTGTTCCTAATAATTATTTGTATGTTAATAATTTATATGTTAGAGTCCTTATATGGTAGAGCTCTTGGTTTGACTTTATTTCGCACAGCTCTTCTTATATTACCTAAAAAGCATGATGATGTGAAGCTAGGCAATACGCAGCTCAAAAAAAGCAAACTACATTTGATCTGTTTTGAGGATTAAAGCAGTAGTGGCAGCTTTACAGGCAAAACCACGTCTCTCTTGTGCCTGTTTGTCACTTTACCAGTCACCAGAAAGCTGCCCTCTGTGGGATGTTGTCTTCTGCATATCACTAAAGGCTTATTTTACACGTACATCATTTCTTTCTGGAAAATTTGAGGTATCTTCAAAAGGAATATAAAGGTACACTACTGGTGCATTTTATGAGTGCTGAGTTTGCTGGTGAACTGAATGTCTTGGCTATACTCCTTATCTTCTGCACTTCTGCAAGCCTGTCACCACAACCCATGTGGTACTGCTGTATTTCAGAGGTGACAACAGGATCTTCTTGCCTACAGCAGTTTGCTACGTGTGCTCTCTGTGGGAGTACTTGGTCACTCTTACATTGGCTTCTTCAAAAAGTCTGCCTAGCAGCCCAGCGGATGCTGCTGTTCTGCATGAACAGTCCTAGCTTTAGGGTTTCTTCACAGCTCTGTGAGTTTCATCTGTAGAGGTATACTGAAAATGTCAAAAGTTGGATCAGAGATTAAAATAGGAAAACAAATGAACTGCACTTGACTTATCTCTTATGTGAGAACGTTGTTTGTTGATTTGGGGACCTCTGGTGCGGTGATCAGCTGACTGAACTGGCAGAAAATCGTCTGGCAGGATGAGGTGAGTTCCATTCTGTCAGTTCAGCAGCTTGAAGAGTTGCATGGAAGGATCTGTTGCATCCTAAAACTGGTACAAAGGAGATGATACTAGGATTTGGGAGCAGGTATGCCATGGGATTGTTGTATCCGGGCATGTTGAGGGCCTGCTGATCGTTAGAGTCACCTGGCTTGGGAAGGAAGAGCTGCTGCTGGCCCTGGCACTGAGCTTGGCTGCTGCAGGGTGGTTGGAGTGTGCACGGATGTGGTTTGCTGTGTGGCATTCCAGAGCCTCTCAGCTCAACTGAGATCAGCAGAGCCTGGTCATCAGTGTGCGGGGAGGAGAGATCAGATGGTCATCCTGCAGACAGCCCTCTGTCCATCTGCAGGATGTTCGGGGTAGGAGAAGAATGAATCATTCAGCATAATGTGCTTCCAACTCCACTGAGGTCAACCCATCCAAACTCCTCATGTCTGCCTTGTTCAGTAGTGTGACCAGAGCTGTGTGCAGCTTGGGTGCCATAGAAGCCATAGGGCTGTTTGAATTGCAGCGATAGCAGCTTGCTCACTCCTCCTATTTTGCTCTACAGGTCCTCTTGTGTGCTGCATAGTACATACAAATCAGTAGGAGAGTATTGCAAGGCTCTCAGCGGAAAATGGTGACTGCTGATGCTAGAGCAATGTCATCTTTCTGAGGGGTGTTTGGGAAAGAGGGCTGCTGGGAATGGCTATATGTGGGATTAGCCATCATGCCCTGTAGCATTAAGCACCCTAACTCAACAGAATCCCACTTGAGAATGCTGAGAACCCAGATAAATTTATAAAAACCCAATCAAACAAAAAACCCTACAGTTTTGGTGTAGCTGGTTTGTTGAATTCTCTATCTATTATGTATGCAGTATGATGCTGATAATGCTTGGAAAGGAGTAAAGGTAGAATTAACTTGATATTGAATTTTAGAACTTGTTCTGTCAACGTATCTGCACTGCTTACCTGTAGTTTTCAGTGTGAATCCAAAACTGTGCCAATGATTGCTTTTTAGTTCTGTAGACTAGAAACAGATCTGAAAAATAAATTGACTGAATGCATCCTAAATATGGCATTTTGTATTTCAGGAGAACACACGAATTGTCAGGGTGAAGGTTATAGCTGGAATTGGTCTGGCCAAGAAGGATATCCTAGGAGCCAGGTAAGAACACAAGGGGTTAATGCCTTAGGAGGCATCTGATTATTTGCTTTCCATAGCTATTTGTCTTAGTAAAGCCTACTATGTGTGTTTCAAAAGAAAGCAGAATTGTTTTAACTTACACCTTGTAAATGATCAGAGGCTATATAAACATTAAGATGTGTGCTTTCTTGCCTCAGAGTTATGTGGACAGACTTATGCCCTAGGAAAGCAGTGTGTGGGAAAGCATAATTTTCCACATAATACAATGGTTCTGTCAGGGAGGACGTTTACATGTACGTGTTTTTCTTCAGGTAGAGTGCAGTTAAAACAGTAGTTCAATTATAATCAAAATTATCTCATCGGTACTTTAAAGGCTTGGGGTGAGCACAATACTAAACAGCACAACAAGACTATTTTAACTCAAATTACATGCAGAGGAACAGCATCCACCAGTTCTATAGATGTGGTAAACCAGTGCCAGTGCCTGCAGGCTCTGGGTATGTACGAATTTCTAAGTTAACAATCTGTAAAAGGGAAGAAACAAAGTGCCTTAACGTTTGCCACAGTAAAGATCAGACTTTGAGATGCTTTGCAGGATCTTGTGATGTTGGCAAGCAGTGGCATGCAGCTTATGGTAACGTTTTTTCTTCCGTCCCTTGAGCAGAGGGACTGGAGAAGTGCTGGTGGGTTTAATACTGTGTCTGCTGTCGGCTTTTTTAGGCGTTTGTACAAGAATGCAAGAATAATGTGGTAGCAATATTATTAATATTGTGCTGTCAGTTTAGCATTAGAAAAATTTCCCTTGTGATATTTGTGTTGTTGTTTTTTTTTTTAAGCCATTGAATGTCTTGTCTTTTCAATGGCGTACAAATTTTTAACTCTGAGAAAAATGGTGTCGGATTTTTGCATCAGAATGGAATGCTTTGCCCCTGTTGTAGGAAAAAGTAGATAATCATAAGATTGTTGATCATGGGAAGAAAAAAATCCCAATCTGAGGCAGAAGACCATTTTAAGCAATCCTCTTAAACCCCTCCATTAATTGAAACATTCAGGTTAAACTCAAACTCTCTGGAACAGAAAATGTTAAAAATACATTGCGTGTTTAAGGAAGCACCTCAGATTCTAGATGTTCCAAATTGTTACTTGCAGAACCAAGGTGTATAATACTTCAAGCATTTTCAGTCACAACTGATTGTGTCTGTGTTTTGTAGAAGTTCATCGGGATATTTTAAACCTTTTCTCATGAAAGAAGAATTGTGAAAGAAGAAAGAATTCAATTGTAGTGATATGCAGAATGTAAAATAGCGTAGCTGCCTCGGAGTCAAAAACTAACTTAAAAATTATTTATGATACTGTTTAGAAAATGTTTCTAAGTGTCAATATATGAAGTGCTTGTAAAGTAATCGTAACTCCTAGTTTCATAGCTTCTGTTAATTTAAACCTTTTATAGCTCAACTGCTAATAATGCTGACAAAAAGAAAAAGGATTTCTAGCAACTTGCTCATCTTTTTTTTGTTTTTCCCCTCAGTGACCCATATGTGAAAGTGACAGTGTATGATCCAGTGAATGGAGTCCTTAGCAGTGTTCAGACAAAAACTATTAGAAAGGTTAGCTTGCTTGTCTTTGTGGCTGTGGGTTTTATTTCTTTCATTAAGCTCTGAGGAAAAAGTTAAAATGACAAGAAATATGAGGACTAACATTCCTCCTGAGTGGAAAAAAAAAACATTCTGGAGTCTGCTCTATTTTTCTGTTTGTGGCATTATTTTTAGTATTTTCCTTTCAATAAATTTATTGGTGTAAGGTAGAGAACCAATAAAGAAGATAAGGTAAGTAATTACTCAAAACTAAATAGTTAATGGAAATACTGGATTGCTTTGGTTGTTTTAGGTCCTTAATGGTGTAATCTGTCTCTTTCTATACAACTTTTCTGTCTTGTGCATCAAATTATATAGTTCACCTGAGTCGTGATACTTCTGGTTTCTCTAGGATGTCTCAGTCAAAAGTCAGTGTTAGAAGTAATAATTGATGGTAGGTCTATTGGAAAGGAAAGACTATACACGAGAGAGAAAATAATCTTCCAAATTGTGGTTGGTAATGATTATGATTTGGGTTATGAGCTGACCCAAGAATTGTTCTGTGGTTCTATTTCACCTTCATGCAGCTTCATGATAATTGTTATTAAGCATCTAAAGTATTTTTAAAAATAGGCACACTCAGAGGAGATGCGTGGTTGATCAGAGAATGTTGGTTTTGGTCCATATGTGCCTGCTGTATCTAGATGACATTGTTGAGAGATCTGGCATTTGCTAAGAGTTCATAATTTAGAATTAATTTGTGCTTACATGTAAGCAATGCAGATAGCAGTTATGGACTTGAGAGGATGCAGAGAGTGCTACTGAAGGCGTACAGTAAATTAACTGATTTGCATGGCAGGACAGGCCTTTTCTGCATCCCTGCTGTTACCCAAAATCTGAGAATACATGTATAAATTGTCTCAATTTTGCACTGCGTTAAATAGCATAAGACTTCTATGACTTTTATCTGTAATAGCAAGATTAAAGCTTTTGTGCTTGAAGTAGGTTGTTACAGGAGATGAAATAGATGTGACACGTGAAGAAAAGCAGAAAAAGACACCAGTATATTGTTGGTACTGTAACCAATGTTGTCCTTTTCCTCCCTACTTACAGTCCTTGAACCCAAAGTGGAATGAGGAACTTTTATTTCGAGTAAGTGTTTGAGATTTTGTGGATTTTTTTGTTTTTTTTACTATGTTGTTACCTAAGTTGGTTATTATGTTGATAGGATTTTTTTTCTTGCTGCTTTGTTTAAACCAGAAATGCAGTGTTTACAATTAATGTTCAAAGGCTAACGGACTACTTTCCTTAGCTGTATATCTGTTATTTTCAAGATTGAAAATTTGTCTGTAGCACAAATGCAAATTTTACCTTCTTTTTTCCATAAATGCACAAAAACTTGGGCACAAATTTATCAGCTAGTTTTGGGATGGCACAGATTTTGGCTAATTGGTGCCAATTGGTGGTGTTGCATAATGAACATAGTATCATTTATATTTTTGGAAAAAAATGTAGATTTGATGTTTAATTTAGGTCTTATTTGTCCAACAAGCACATGGTCAGAATGTGGACTGTATTGTTGAGTGTTTCAGGAACTGGGAGGACCCAATTTTGTAAGTGACTGCTAGAGAACACTTGAGTTCTGAATTTGGAATGTGAGAAAACTGCCTTTGTAAAGCATGCCCAGGTGATGATGAATTTCCCTTCTCTGATAAACAACTCAAATCTTGAATAATGAGGAAATTGTGACCTTATATAAAGTAACATGTGTCATCAGTTTCCAGTCAGAGTTTTTCTGCAACATAAAAAAGCACTGTACTCTTGGATATCTTTATATGTTCGATTAATTCTTTTTAATTCCCATCTGATGAACTCATTAGATTGCCTGCTTGATCTTGCACCACTGGTGCTATTTTAATTCTTTTCACTGTTCTCTTTTGAATATTACTATTGCTTCCCTTTCTTACATGCTCAGAGGCAGTATCCTCTCATCTTTCTTTCTGTGAGTGCTATGTGAGGAAGAAGGAGGTCGTTTTATTGCATTTGTTAGCTATGCCTCTTTTAGTAATTTTTTTGACTGATGTTTTAATTTTCTTTGCTGTGGTGTTGTCTAAGACTTCTCGGTGGATTGATAAAGATAAACCATTGGTTTTATTCCATAAAAGAACAACATGTGGTTCACTAGTTTGCCATCTGTAAACTTAATCATAAATATTTTTAGGTTATGTATCTCAATGTTGGAAAATACTTCTTGGTCCTTTTAGACCTCTAGTTAAACCAATGTGCTTACATACACTCTGAGCCACTGTTATTGGAGGAAAAAAAAATTATAATCTGGATGCCAGCATCCTTTAGTTTTTACTTTGATATATAAAAGCAATGATACATTCTTGAACTCTCATACCAAGCTCTATGAGAAACCGTGTTTTAATTTTGGGTTTTTATTAGTCTTCCTGTGCTTATGCAGGAGGAAAGAAATATGTCATTTGTCTTAAAGACACGAACAGTGGAATTCCGCAGGTATTTTAACTGTTAACATCTTTCTTTTTCTTAGGTTAATCCTCAGAAACACAGGCTCCTTTTTGAAGTGTTTGATGAAAACCGTTTGGTAGGTCCTTTTATATTAATATTGCACTTCAATAAAGGCTTCAGTGAAAATAACCTCATCAGGATTCAGTGTTCAAAATTAAAATAATTTAAAAAGAATACCTGGAGAAAAAAAAACAAAACAAAACAAAAGCAACCCAAAGGAAGATGTAATTCTGAAGTAATGAGGCTGTTACTCTGAACTTCTAACATGTTTTAACTCAGAAGAGTTTTTTCTTACATTGCTTCTCCAGCAGTATGGCAGAGTCGTTCTGTGACACTGAAAGCTCTCTACTGAATGCTTATTTTTCCTACAGAGTAGTGTTGAAAGTGTAGATGTTTGTATATGTGGGGGCATTTTCTTCAGTAGCATGAAGGAGTAGAAGGACAGAAATCACGTGCTTTTTCTTCGTCAACAAACGGACACTGGATTGTTATCTTGTTATTCTCTGAATGAGATATCATAAATGAAGTAGGGATAGCTGGTGCATTTGTGTCCTTGGTGAAATTGTAACTCCTGACCATGTTCTCATTTCCTATGTGAAGAGTCCTCCTTTTCTTCCTGCCTGTGTGCTCAATTGTGAATTACTAAGGCTAACGCTTGTGTTGTAGGCCTGTTTAACAGACATTCTGTCTCACCAGAATATATATTTTTTCTTCAATAGAACCTAATTGGAGAGACTTAAGTGCGCTTTAGTTTGCACTTCAGACACTGTTTTGCTCTGATAGCCATTTTGAAGAATTTCTTCAAAGGAAATTCTGAGGAATGTGTTAGAAGCAAAAACCCTTTCATTTTTTTTGTAATGCTGTCTGTATTGTCAGTAATCTGTTGTCTCTTTTATGGAGGTGCTATTCTGCTAATGGTTGCAAGAGTGAAAATGTCTGCAAATAAAAGTCTGATTTCTTTTGAATAATTGCATTTACAAAAGGAGAGCTTTATTTCTTGGTTGTAGCCATCACACTATAGCCAAGTCATTTTATTGTTGGCTGGTGGTGTTTCTTGTCGCAGATATTTCAAATATTTAAAGGAATTTAAATGGAATCACCAGAATTTGTTGTCTGTGTGTCAAGATGCGTGGAAGCTAGTCTCGAAGTGCTGTTAAGTGCTGCAGCGCTTGAAGCACTGTCCGTAGTCATTGGATCCGTACTGCCACCAAGTGGAAGTCAGGAGACGTGACTAGAAAATCAGACGCCTAAATTAAGGGGAAAAAGCAGAGGTTTCTAGTTTCCACTAAGAGAATTCCTTGTTGTTCATTCTCTAATAGAAAATAGATGAGTTGTTTGACCTCTTTGCTTATGGAGGAGGAATCAAGAAGGCTTTGGCATCAATGTGGAATAGTGCTTTGTTTCCTTTGTGTGACTGAGTTTGAAGGTCAGAGCAGCATGACCTAATCACTCACCATGGAGTTCTGTGATAACATTTTTTTAAAATCTTTCCCTTCTCCTCATTCAGTCAGTGGAAAAGGCTGTTTTTCTATTTCTATTTGGCTTGCTTTCTGTTAGGTGAACACTAAATTTCTGTCCCACGTGTCTTGAACTACTTCAGTTGGTCAAATCGTTACCGTAGCCGTGATTCCTGGGGATTGACAGTCTTGTTCTGTTATCAGTCATTTCTGTTATCTTCTCATGTCAAAAATCATGGATTCCTCATGCATTTTCACAAGGATGTGTATGCAACTGTGCTCAAAAGGTGTTTCATTTTCATTGGTTATAGTGGGCTTGAATATTGATCAGTCATTCTTTGTTCTCTCTGTTGGACAGCTGTTTAAAATGTAGATGTAAGCTGATAACAGTTGTGGGACCGTCTTCCTCTTTGTAGAATTCTGTCCCACATGTTTTGATTCCCCTTAGCTTATGGAGAGAAATTGAAGCTTGAAATTTCTTCTTGTTTTTAAGTTATGTTGCTTTCCTGAAAACTTAGCTCAAAAATCCTCTTCAAAGTCTGGAATGACTTGGAAGTCCTGCAGCACGGATTTTATCACTAATGTGTCCTAATGTCTGACTTAATGATTATTGAAAACAGTATGTCCAGGAAAATTGTTGTAGTTTGTTGTGTATGAAACTAACGTGTTACAAACTGTGCTGCTAATAGGTGTATTGTTGGGATAGAAAGATTCTTGAAGAACTGCATTGTTTGCTTTTCCTTCGCATAGTTTAGGGTGTGTACTTTTTAAGATATATTGCTTGTAGTTCAACTGTGACTCTTTTAAAACTGTGACCAAAAAAGCTTTTATGGTATTTTACTTTTCTTCCTGCTTCAGCACATAACATTAGAAGAAATCCAGCTGGTGAAGCATAATGAAATAGATGAACTATTGTATTTGTTGGCTTTTATGAATAAGGTAGTATTCATTTACTGCTGCATTCTAATCATGGAATTCAGGTAATGGAGGTTAAGTAAGCCCTGGAGTATAATTAGAAAACAAATTTGTTGCTTGCAAACAGAGTACTGTGAATTGGATTCTTGGCTCTTATTTGGGAAAGAGGTTTAAATGTTAATTTTATTACCTTCTAGCTTAAAATACAGCAAAGGTTAAATAAATATGGAGCAGAAAAAATCTAGTAGTGTGACCTATAAAAGTATAAATGGCCTAGTGTTCTCCTCTGTTTGCACTTTCTCAGCAGCACTAAGTAATTTCATGCTAGTCTGGTAGTGTTTTGTACTGTATATACATATTTATACTGTATATATGGCTCCTGTATTCATAAGTACATTCATATCAAATATATTTCAAAAAAAAAAGGGGGGAGGAAGAGAGAGGGGAACACACACAAAATAAAGGAGAAAAGTATATATTAAATGACGATTGCCTTTTTTCAGGCGTCCCACTAGATGCCAGCAAAGGGCCTTTCCAGATGATGAGACAGTGAAACATTTGTAGGAGCTCAAAGTCCTGTTATTCTTTCAAGAGATGACTGTATGTTAGTTTCTTTATATGATGTTCTTTTTGATTGTTTTACTGAAGAAGAAAAACAAATCTTAGTAGTTAGCTATGGATGTAGATGACAGCTTATATGTAATTATACAGAATGGCTTTCCTCTGTAATTGTGTTCAGTGACCATATTTATTGTAGTGCATAATTCTCTCAGTGTTCTGTAGCTTATGTAGCTGGGCATACATTTGCATTCCATATCGAACTGTAATGAATGTCCACTTATTCTGGGCTTCCAGCAAACAAGATGGTAGTTTGCTTTGCACTGTAAGAATATTTTGTTTCTTTCTACCTTCAACAGCTGTAATTTGGGAAGGTTAAAATATATTATTGAATATGGCAGGCTGGAAGTAAGTGCTGAATTATTAATCAGAATATCTTGTTGTGCTTCAAATTTAGAGGCATCTCACTAAAAAATATAAACTAAGTGGTAGGAGAGCTTTTCACTGTGTGGAAATCTTTGCAAAGTGTGATTGGTTAAACAGAATGCAGATTGTTAGGTAATGCCAGGTTTCTTTCAAGTTTTGTTTAAATAGCCTAGAAAAACTTTTTTAGGAGAAGGGTTATTTTGCTGGTTTATGCATAAGTCAGACCTCAGCAGTTTGCTAGCATGGCTACTATTTGGAAATTCAATCCCAGACTTGATACTCAATTATATGGGATTTCATTCCTACCAACTTCCTGTAATTCTAAACCTATGGGTAAAAATATTAGTAGTCATACGCTGCTGGGGAAAGTACGGACACATTGACTCAGCTAGTGCAGCTGCAGCAGAAGCTGCTGTTTTAAACTTGGAAGTGCTGGGAGGTTATTATTATATTCATATATGCAAATTGCAGAAGGTATAATTGAAACAAGGTTGATAGTGTTTGTCAGTACGTTGCAGCTGAGGTCTCTGGAATGTAAGTGCTTTATAAATGAATGCTTTCTGACTGCGAGCAATCAAAGACGGTCCAGAAACTGCACTTCAACAAATGGCTGACTGATTTCAAGAGGTACAATATCTTTTTTCTTAACACTACTGTCTTGTAGAAATTAGGACAAAGCTTGCAACTTCTTCTATGGGCTTTTACTGTTGCAATGTAGTAGCTCCAGGTTCTCTGCAGCTGCTTGTAGACTTTCTGCTGAAGGATCTTTGTGGTTTTAATTTGCTAATATGCATGGAAATGAGAACAAATGGCACGGCGGTTAAGATTGCATTTTGCAACCCAAAGAAGAAACACAGATCTGTTATCGGAAACCTCCGAAGATGTTTTGGATAGTAACAATCAAATGTACTTCAAAAAGACACAGAATTCTGGACCTAATGTTACACAAATGAAGCTGGCTTCTAGACAAGTTGCTTGTGCACCTGTAATGCAGCAAGTAATTAATCAAGAGGGAAATGCAACTATTTCTTCACTGCAGAAAAAAAAGAGCACATCGCTGCACATTTCTCTGCAGTCTAGAAGGTACAGTGGATGTTTTCGGTCTGGTGATGCTGCAGCTACTGGCAGAGATGCTTCATTCATCGGTATTTGTAATGAGGGAAATCGTGGCATTAGAACTGCGGTTGATCATCAAGCTAACGATAGCCAACTGAGCAATACTGCTGTGTGCATCGGCAGTCTTAACAGTACTGCAGCCAGTGACAATGGGTCCTTCAGCAGTGCTGGCAGTGACTATGGGTCATGTGCAAGCACCACGAGCGATGGAGGTTCGTATAGTAACAGCATCATCAGTGACAGCGGCAGCGGCACTCTCTCGACAAGCGATGGTTCTTTCTGTTGTAGTGTTGTACACAGTGATTCGTCATATGGAAACGCTGCAAACAAATATAGCCCATACAGAAACAGTTCATCTCAGGAAGAAATAGAAGTGTGTAGAATTAATACGGCTTTTGACCAAGAAGCTTTGTCAGTGAGGAAGAAAACTAAAGTTCCTCTGCGGCGGTGTTCATCATTGGTAATTTTCCCCAGAAGTCCTTCCAGTACTCCTCCAGCGTCTCCAGTAACCTCAGGTCAGATGCCACGTAAAGGTGCCTATCAAACATCACATAAACTGATTATTTTTCCTAGTGAGCTGGCACGTAAGGAAGATCAAACTGTTTCCAAGGGATTCCTTTCAACAGCAGTCAATGGACTTCGACTGTCTAAAACAGTTTGCGCATCTGGTGAAGCTAGAGACATAAGACCACTTTACTCGCATACATCATTACAGGACAAAAGTCAAATTCTGAACAGTTCTGAGCAGGCAGCTCGTGAAGAAATAGCTGACAGCCTCTCATGTATTTCAGTTCATCTGACTCCAAGAGCATTTGCATCAAGCAGTGAAATGGTTAATGGCTGTTGCAGTCAAGAGTTAAATCTGAACTCCAGTGCAAAATACCCTCCTTTAAAACTGGCACGCAGCACATCTGCATGTTTACCCTCAAAAATAGATTCAGAATACCAGATGAATATAAATGAACTGGGAAGACCGAATGCACAGATGAGCAAAGCCCACCATGTTTTGCAAAGAAGTGTTTCATTGGAAGGATCGCGTCAGAAAGTTTCTTGCTGTTTATCCAGTCTTAAATACAAGAGTCATAATGCAGGGACGTCTCAGTTGCACATACAGTTCAAACCTGGGAACGAAGGAAAAACAAGTGGTGTTAAGAAAAGATATGGAACCTCTAAAAGGGAAATATCTAGCACTTCTTTGTGGAGGCCTCATAAGGTGAGTGTTCTGACTTATAGAAAATTCAGTCTTCTACAGCTGAAATTAAAATTATAAATTTAAAATAAAAAAAAATTATAATCAAGACTTTAAACACAGCTATTTCAGAATTTCCTCATGTTGTCAAACTGTCATCATTGCAGAAATTAATTTTTATATTATGCACAACACTCATTTGATTCTTAGAATATGGTACTCTTTTTGGTGAATTTGTCATATATTAAATACAGATATTTTACTATATTATAAACAATAATTTCCTGCTTACATGAACCTGAAGGGATTTTCTTGTTTAAATAACTTCAATGTCTAAGTAACTAAGCTTCAGTTTTGTAAAGTTTTAAATACATAACTTTCTAGCTCAATTACAGTAATGATTAACATTGCATTTAAAGTTGGCAGAAATGCATAAATCATTGTGAAGAAGTCTTTCAGGTTTATTTCATGTAGCCTTTATTTTCAGTATGAAAGATACTCTATGTAAGATTAAAGATAAGTTATATTTGAACAGAGAAACTGTAAATACCGTTTGTTTCTGTATACACCCTGAACCACAGGAATTTTCAGTTTCCTTTCCTTTTATTTTTTTTTCCCTTCCAACCACTTCTTCAGTCTGAGCAGGACGCTGTAACTTAATATCTCTCCCAACAACATTGCTGTCCAAATTATAGTACTCGGCTCTAGAAAGTTATTTTAAATATATTTTTTGGTAATGTAACTTACAGCTAACTAAATTTTGGAAGAGTTTGGTCTTGAAGCAGTTTGTATTGTTTGTAAAGCAGAAACTGTATGAAATGTGAATTTTAGGACTTGTTTAAATGAGGTTGTGAAGTCTTGAACAAGCTGAATATTATTTACTATTACTATTGTGAATGCTGGTGAAAGAGCAACAATACTTAGAAAAGTTATTTCAAGTTTTAAGACCTCATTGTCCATTAATTGAAATTACTGTAGTCTTAATTTGCTTATTGAAGTAATGGGTTTTAGGCCAAAGATCTGACAGTTCCTTACTGAACTACTAATATTATTACCTTGAAGATACTATCCTGTAATTTCCATTGTCATTGCCTGATGATTTACTACTTTTGATATATATATATATATATATATATATATATGTATATGTATATGTATATATATTTTTTTTTAATTTGCTTTTTGCCTAAAAAGCTTCATTATGAAGTTCACAGTGGATCAGTGGAAATCACCATGCACTTTGTTGATTCCTCATCCCAAAATCTCACAGTAAAGCTGATGGCAAATTCCACAATAAGCACAAACAGATTATGGCATTTTAAGAGTCTGGATCTAGTTATACTTAACATGTTTTCTCTTCTTCAGTTTGTTTTTTTTTTTTGAGTCATGCATTTCAAGTACATTTCACTGTTGGCTTCTGTGTTTAATGTCATTTACTATGTAAAATATATTTAAATACCAAATGAATTTTACTACATTTAATTTAGATAACATCCAAGTTCAGGATTATTCTGTCAGTGTTTCTGGAGAACATCACTGAACTGATAAATAGTTGGTTTCAGTTCTTGGAAATGGTGTTCAGAGTGGATTGTCAGGAAATCCAGGCCAGATTTCACTTTTTAAAATACTTTTTATATCAAGAATCTGAATCCCAAATTATGGCAGTTTTGTACCTATTGTGTGTTTGCAGATATTTGACTTATGCCAAATACATAATTTGTGCCATTTCCACAAATTAAAAAGATCTCTAACATCAGAAAACTGGATAAGAAAGGCTTTATATTAGTGTTCTTTTTCCACATTCTTCTGAAAGGCACAGAGCCATATCACTTCTGAGATCTTTGTATACCATTTCCTATCAAATGTGTTATTTAAAAGAATTAAAAGCCCCCCACCAAACCAAGCAAAAGCTGTAGTTGACTTCACGACAGTCCAGCAATTCACTAGAGTATGCTAGAGGAATAATTTTGTATTTGCTATTACAGCCTTTGACAAATACAATGGATTCTATGGCAATCATTTAATTATATAGTCCAATTAATTATCATGGTGTGTTGTGACTCATTTAAAAATAAACAAGTCCCAAAATATTTCTCTTGACTCCAGTTAGTCTGGCCTAGTATATTGATATGCTGAGTCTGAGTTCAAATTTAACAAGTTGATACTGGAGTAGCGTTTAGTAATGTCAGCTATCTGTACAGAGCAGTCATGAAATCAAATCAGTGCTTTGGTCAGGGACTGCAGGGTCTGAAGCAGTGAGAGCTCTATGCATTCTTTTCTTATGTGCCTAGCTACTAGCCCTCAGCCACCTAGTATCAGGTTTCGTGCTTTCTATAATCAACAGCTTGTTAAAGGCTGACTTAAAATAAATAAATAAAAATCAAAACCCAATTTCTGTGACAACTGGCCTTGGATTATTTTTAATTAAATTTAAAAATACAGCGCATGATGATGGCATGCATGCCACTGCTGATCTTTAGTGGAAATATGTTGAATAGATTCTGCAGTAGATAATGGAATTTCATTTATACAAAGCAAGAGGAAGAGGCATACGGGTCCACAATTTCATCACTGAAGGTTGTCCTTGGCTTTGTATTTGTTTGTAATATTATTTTCCAGTGCATGTGTTTCTTATGGTAGGAATAAGTCTACACTAAAGCGCTTTGATATCAGTAGTGTGAAGTAGGAGGGTAGGAGTGAGTAAGGAAGCAGGTTCTGTGTCATCTTGCATGTGTGGACATGGAAGAGAGAGAGGAAGGGCAGTGACTACAGTTCCACTCCTTGTTGACTATGAACAAATGTTTCAACACAGAAGAAAAAATCTATGCTGATATCTTCCACAAATATGAGGTTATGCTGATGTCCCTGTTGAAACTAACAATTCAAAGACGCTATCACTGCCGGTTGGAAGAAGTATATCATGAATCTGCTTGCAAATATTTTAGCAACGGTATGCCTTTACAGTATTTGTTATATCATTAACAGAATCATTGTGTTGTCTTCCTTTCTTACTTGCAAGTAGTTTTCCTTAAGTTTTATCTTTATTGAATGAAATGCACTTGAGGCAAAAGTCTTCAGAGATGGTATATGCTGTCAATTTAGGGGAGGAAAAAAAACCAAGTTGGAACTCTTGAGCTATTTTCCTCAAGTTGTGAAACTACATTTTGCATTTTTAAAAGTGCATGTTGTTTGAATCTTTCAGCAATAGTAGCATGAAAAGTGTTAAATACAATCAGCAGCTCAATAATTTAAATCTTGGAGAAATAATTGGAGGAGGTTGTGCATGAGGTTGTCCCTCTTCACTAGTAGTCTCTCCAGCTGATCTGTACATGCTGAGGGGACCAAAACTTGTGTGTGGAAGATCTTTGTTCCCACAGTTAAACTTGTATCACAAGGTAGTGCTGAGCGTTGCAGAACCAGAGAATGATTTGGGTTGGAAGGGACATTTAAAGATAACCTAGATCAAGTTGTGCAAAGCCAGGTCTGACCTGTCCTTGGATGCTTCCAAGGATGGAGCATTCACAGCTTTGCCACAGTCCGTCTCACTGTCTCACCACTCTCATAGTGAAGAACGTCTTCCTTATATCTCATTTAAATTTACCCTTTTTTAGTTTAAAGCCATTATTCTTTGTCCTGTCACTACGGGCTCTTCCTAAGAAGTCTCTCTCCACCTTTCTTAACTCCCTTTAAGTATCAAAAGGCTGCTGGAAGGTCTCCCTAGAGCCTTCTCCAGACTGAACACCTCAGCACTCAGCATTTTCTCAGCTCTTTCTCTTTTAAAGACAAAGCTTTCCAACAGCTCCTTGTCTTTCTTGTTTTGGCAGCTCCAGGCCTGAATACAGTACTCCAGATAGAGCTTCCCAAGAGTAGGGTAGATGGCCTGCCTGTCCTTTTTTTGGTGCAGCCCAGGATACAGCTGGCTTTTTTTTTTTGAGCATGTGCTTTTAGCTCATGTACAGGGGGGTGAAAAATTGGACCTCCAGGTTCTTCTCCACAAGGCTGCTCTCAATCCATTAAACCCCTAGTCTGTACTTATGGTGTGATGAGAAAGGGGAAGACAGCTGTGGCTTGTTTCCAGCTGTCTCTTTGCATCTTTGCATATTAAGCAGAGGGGCTGCATGGATGTTGTCAGTGTTTCAGATTTGTGCAAAGAAGTAAGATGAAAAAGGGTCAGGAGAAGCAAGAGGCAGTAAAGGGCAAATCACAAATTGACATCTCTATATTATTTATTATGTTATGATAACATCATCACCTAGTAGTGTTCATATTGTTCAGTATTGCATGTCCTGAAGGCTCGTGTTACAGGGCTGTCTATTGCCTGTTGCTATGTTGTGGTTTATCAGGTCAGTCAAGGAGAGCCCGAGTTGCATTTGGCAATAATGAACCAGTAACATTCAGGATATGGTCATGCTGTAATGGACACTGTTTTGACTGCAGCAGTGTGCTTTTCCAGCCCTATATATTAAAACTCTAGGGCTTTTTAGTCAGCAGCAAAAATTACAATATATATTAAGAAGTAATTTTTGTGCTCTGCACAAATTATAATTAGCTTCATTCTTATAGTCTGCAGTTGAACTGAATGTGGGTAGGTTTTTCATATGCCAACAAAAGGGAGGGCTAAAACTATATACATTTTTAATTACCCTGCCTTCAGGCTGGTTCATGGTCCTTTTGATCTACCACAGGAGAATTGGTAAAATTGATGGTGTGGCTTCCTTAATATGTAGTCAGTGACTATGGTTACTCTCTCTTTGAGGCTTAATGAACAATAAGAATGTGTTATAAAGTAGAACTTGCTTGGGAAGCAAGGTGGAGACATTGTTTCCTTCAATTCTGATCTGCCAAATAACTTGCAGGCTTTCGGATACAAGGCAGTGATCATTACTGGGATGCTTTTTAAATTTTATGTATTTATTATTTTTTTTATTTTTATTTTTTTTTGAGTGGTACATTGCTTTTGCTTTCTGTGAGAAGCTGAAGCTACAACACATTGAATTATAGAAATTCATTTATTGAAAAATATTGTGGTGATTTAGAAATCATAGCCTTTGTAAGCATTATGACGTAAGACAGCAGAGCTGAACGTACCTCTGAAGAACTGTCAAGAAGCTGAGGTTGCTGAAATACTAACAAAATGAAATACTTTTTGATGTGTTAGATTGCCTTTCTGAAGGAGGGTGGCAGGTAGTATGCCAGTATTTTAAAATGACTGGAGGGGAAAGAAAGAGAATTACGAGCTACTGCTCTATACAGGACGCTTAAATGTTCAAAATATTTGTGAAGAACCCCTGGCAGATGTTTTGAAAAATGATCTCACAAGTGTGGAAAATATTTCTTCATTCATAACATTAATTACTAATTAAAAGATAAGAAATAGAAGTGAGAATTAAGTTGTCAGCTCTGAAGTTGCAAAAAATTCTGTGGCAGTGAGTGACTAAATGGGTAAAATGGGTGATTAAAAAAATCAGTGTTGATGAATACCAGGTAATGTACATGGGGAAAAAAGCTAAGGATGCATGCATGGTAATGGCCTCTAATAGTGGTCAAGTAGTATTTTGTCATGGTGAGTGACTTACTGATAATGTCAAACTCTCATCTGGTTGACAGCTAAAAGTCAAATAAAATGTTAGGATATAATAAAGTAGTAAACAAGTAATAAGGTAACAAAATTTAAAATGCCGTAATGGTGTTGTACAAATCCACGTGTGATGTGATTATTTCTGGTCATCTTCTTTCAGAAAGTGTCCATAAAAGAGCTAAGAAAATACAGTCAGAGGTCACAAGATTGCGAAGAGTTCTTTGTGAGGAGATGTGAAGTAGGCCAGGAGCTTTTCAGCATGGAGAGGGAAGGAGGAGGGAGTGATATAAAGGGTGTTTTGTAAAATTACAGTTCAAGGGAGGAGAATGTAAACAGAACTTACTCTTGTATCACAAATATATTCTCTACTATGTTGCTGTTGCAAGAAGCTATGGGTACCAAAATAGAAATGGATTTCAAAAAGAGGCTGGGTAAGTTGAAAGGTCCATCACAGTGTATTGCATTCTAAACACAGAAGAAGTAACTAATCAGTGATTAATTGGAATCTGGAGGATGTGCTGGAGGTTGTACTATTAACTACTGCTTTTATTATCTCTTTAGTATCTGTTCTTGGCCACAGTAGGGAAAGGATACAAGTCTATGTAGAACATTATTCTGGCGGTTAGGCTGTCTGGTGTCTGCCCAGCTCTTGCAGCCACCTAGGATCAAATGGGAGAAATGCTTTACAGTTCTCCCATCAGCCTGGGCTGGAAGTTTTCTTATGCATTCCAACACGTGTTTTCTAGAAGTGGATGATATTCACAGATTGAGCAAGCAAGCAGGACAGACTGGTATTCTCAAGTGAGTCACTGGCTTACAACTTGTCTTTTACCCTTGTCTGAAGGGGACTGCCCTGCATTTCTGTGAAGTGTCTCTGTTTCAAATGAACTTTCTTCATCCCTCCTTGTGACGAACAGAACTTGCTGCTTTAGGAACACAGCCAGCAAAGTGTTTGTAGCTTATTTCAGTGCTAGTTTATGGATCTATAATCATCTCTGTTTTAATAGATCGCTCACTCACTGTCGTTGCATCACAGCAGTTTAAGGTAATCTGAAAAGTCTACAGATGGATACAATTACTGTCTAAGACCTAGGGCTGCTTTGGGTCTATCATAAGCAAGCAATTTAATGACATCTGCAAGTTTCTGGTTGGAATCATATGCAAGCTTTAATTGAAGTCATTGAAGATAGCACATTGTGTTCCAGCTCCAGAAGGAGAATTGGACTAGATGATCTTTTGAGGTCTCTTCCAATCCCTGACATTCTGCGATTCTGTGGTAATAAAATGTAAATGGAGCACTAAAACTACTGAAGAAAAGGAGTACGGGAAGAAACTAAACGTTTTGCTAGACCTATCTGGCTTCTCTGGCAATCTGTGATTTTTGTGGCGTAAGGAAGAAGGTTTTATTCAGTGGCATGAAAGCACAGGGGATTTCAAAAGAGAAAGAAAAGTTCCATAACTAACTAAAAACAGTACTTTAAAAATTGTTCATTACTATATTATTTATAAGTTCAATTTGGAACAAATATTAAACTTAAGATGGATAAATCCAGTGTAGTTAACATCTGGCAAATTATAGGTTATTGAAAACAATGTTGTTGTGAGAAGCATTGAGTATCATTAGTAAGAAATGTTGTGCTTATCTAAAGTAAGTTGTCACACTGCTCTTGTAGGAAGAATTGCAGGAGGGTTATCTGTGTAGTCACTATGTTCTGTCATATTGTGGCATCCATGGTGAGTTCATGCAGGTCAGCTTAATAATTTGCACATAGTATAGCAGCTTAAGGCAAACCAGTACATTCTGCTGTAGCCATGTTACCTGTGGTCTTTGTTCAGGATGGGCAGTAGGTTTATGCTTCGGTCAGCAGCAGTTGGCAGCAGCACTCTGGTGCAGGCTGATAGGAGCCCCAGAGCTAGTGCTGCTGTTCAGGTTGGATCGTCAGCAGCTGCAAGCAGTGGACTTAAGCAAGGAAAAGAAAAATTTTTGAAACCTGCTAAACTACTTTTGAAGTAGCCTGAGAGCATTTAGCCTGCATCCAGCCCTGCTGTAGGTCCTTGTGCATCTTGGATGACTGTTCTAGATTTTCCAGCCTAGGCCTGCGAAGAGCGGCTGTGCAGCTTCCAGGCTCAGTCCAGCTGTGCATCTGTGTGGTGCTGTAGTCCACCTGATAAACTTCCCAGGAGTGAGACTGTGATGCAGATACTCTGGTTGACTGTTGGCTTCTTGGAGTCAAATTATCGGTATTATTTTCATTGTATTTCACGCTCTGAATAACAAAATAAGAAAAAATTGACTGTGTATTAATTCCCTTGGATGAGTGCATTATGATTTTCACATCTGGTTTGATCTGTTTCTCAGGGAGAAAATTACACGTGCTTTTAAACATTTGATAGGGTTTTACATTTTTTGAGTGTTTTAACCTTTATGGTGTTAATTAGTCAAGGTTAAAAAGTGCAGCTGGAATTGTTACTACAAGAGTTTGTTTCTCAAAGCTTAACTGAAGTCATAAGACTTGGCACAAAAGCTCCCACAAATAGATGCAAAAGTTTTATGTTTTTATACTATTATGAGGTTAACTGTCTTGATATTGGAAACAGATTATCAAAGTAGTAACTAAGCAAATATTTGGTACAGCTTTATGATTATTATTTTTTAATATAATTTTTGAAGTGTTGACTGGATTAACAGAGGAGGCCAAATTTGAATTGGCTCTTGACTTTTTATAAAATCTAATACTCCTGCTTTTTATATAGTAGCTTACTTGGCACATCTGTGCATAAAATCAAGGGAACTCAAATTCCTGATGAATAAAACATACCCTTTACTAACTTTCGACTTGTTTTCTCTCGTACTTAAATATACTTTGGTTATACAAGACAACAAACTATCATCCTGTGACCTGTGAAAATGAGATCTCAAATGCCAAAAAAACCCAAACCTATCTTAAATTGCTGTTAATGAATGTGTAAGTTCAAGTTCTTCAAATAGCAAACATTAAATGGAGTAATATGTGAATGATGCTTTAAAGTCATTGTCGGTTAAGTATGGACTTTAAATGTATCTACCCATAACGTACAGATTCTGTATAAAAAGTATAAGGTGTAAATGAAGAAATATGATATTTTTGCTCTGGTCTTTGTAGAGCAGGAATGTTCTGAAAATATCTTTAGAAGTGAGGGGGAATTAGTGAAAATAACTTGTGTCATTTCTAAGTGCTGTCTGCTAAACAGATGGTAAAACTGCTGAGGCATGTTATGCTGACACCTTCCTCTGGAAGCAGCCAGCCAGGCTGAAAGTCCTGCCGGAGCATAAGTTGTGTAATAACCATCTCTCTACCAGTAGGTATTTTCTCCACTTTTATCTCAGTAGTTGTCAATTGTATTTGTTCATTAATGCCGATTAAAAAGAAATGCTTACATTTCTTACAAAAAAAATTCCCTCACCATGTATCTTTGACACATAAAAAATGCAGGAGTCTGAGGCTTTAATGAATTCTGTGCAACAAGGAATTTATGGCTTTGCAAATTAGAAAAAACACTGCATTTCGAATCCATGAGCTTGGTAAGATCTTAACATGATAATTCAATTTTGCTGTTTTCCTATGATGAATAGTGTGAGCTGGCAGTATTTTGTGGAAGGAAAAAAGCTCAATTCTCCTGATTTAGAGTTTTAGAGAGCCAAATAATATTCTCAGTGCAGCACAAAAACACTTGAAGTTGTTATTATAGTCCAGGAAAGTTTTGTTTGGGTTGGGTTGGGTGTTTCTTTTTTCGTTCTCATCAAGCTTGTAGCTAACGTTGGTGTTTGGGTGTTTAAGCAAAAAGAATGTTGGTTTTATAAGAGATCTATTGAACTCTTGTTTTCTTAAGCAGTGATAGTCTGGATCACTGTTTGTTTTTTCAGTTTGAATCAATACTTTATATTCCATCGAATAAGAGCTGTGTGCTTTCTCCTTTTCCTATACAGCTGTAGAATTGTGCCTGAAGACCAACCTTGTGTACAACTAGCTGGCTGTTTGTTCAGAAAAGGACTGAGAATATGCTTAGCATCTACTTCATGCACTGACAACAAGAAAACCCTAGTCACAAAAGAGAATATGGTAGAATATGTTCTTTCAGCATCTGTGCAAGAGCTGTTTGAAGTGGTACTGTGATGAATCCAACAATTAAGGAGGGCAGTAAAGTCAGTTTTGTCTCCTCAAACTTGATAGATTTTGGGTAGTGTTCTAAGTACTGCTCTTTAATGTATGACTCAAGTGTGATGACGCTGTTATACTCAGATAAGCACATCTTTTAGTGGTTTATTCATAACTTCTAAGGCTTAATAGGTGTATATTTATAAAGTAGATGAGAATGAGTTTTGGAATTCAGGTATGTCTGGATTAGTTTTTCAGTGCTTGTACCCTTCTGAGCTCTCGCTTTTGCATTGCACTGAAGTTCTTTAAACGTGTTGGATACAGCTGCTGTCTGTCCTCGCATGTTTTTAATAACTTTCTATAGACTAAACCACTGAATCAGTAAAATAAAAGACCTCTTTGTTAGTGTACTATATCATTAATAAAGGTTTATGCACTTATGGTTTGGCAAGCAGAAAGTTTGACTTCTCTGGCTGTCAAGAAGTTGCGAGTTGACAAGAACAACTGACTCACTTGTCTTTGCTAAAGGAACTGGGATGCCTGCTGTCGTGAAACAGAGATGCATACAGTTTCAGCTCCACTGGCATTTAATTGTTAATGTGTGCAAAGTCTGTTTCAGAGCTTCTTTGGCACTTCTTTGAAGGCAGTTAGTCAACTTGTCGGAGTGAGGCACACTGCTAAGCAGCGTTCCTGCTATCTGATCTATGTATTAGTAGTTTGGAGGTCAACAAAAATCTCAGCTGGAGGATTTTACTCTCTGGCTAGAGGAGAAAGTACTGTTAAAGGTTGGTTATCGAGGCTAGCTCTACTAAAAATAGCAGGAGAGACAGCGGAATAATAAAGTGAATAACAGGAGCACATACTAAAATTACGCTGGTAACAAACACAATGTTCTGAGGTTTTCTAAAACGCAGCAGACATTTGTCCCACATTCCAGTAATTTATTTGAAAGGCATGTTCCACTTGAGGATTGCCAAGAACTTTACAAATACTAAGCCTTTTAACGTGTCTAAGGTATGTGCTGTGCCTTTTTAAAAAGAACCTCGTAGCCATATTTTTTCCAGAAGTTTGTGGTCTATAATAATACAGAAAGTTTTTCTTTACTAGGTCAGGGAACCTCCAGACTCTTCCGATATGAAAACCTGTTGTAGCTCTCTATCCCAAACCAGTTTGTGAGCTAAAAAAACAAGTGGTGGCTTTTTTTTTGGGGGGGGGGGGCCGGGGAAGGGTTTTTGTTTTGTTTTATCTGTGAGTAGGTTTTTTTCTCCTTGGAATCTGGACACAAGGCATACATGCTGTAAATGCAATTTAAGGTTATGTATCTGTACATTTCCTGCACATTACTACACGATGAGCTCTGCAGTCTAGTTGCGTATTATGCTTTTTGGGAGTATAAAAATTAGAGTTTAAGTTAGAATTGTTAATTAACTCCTACAAATATGAGGCATTTTTTCCTTGTATATCTACAATTTAAAGATGAAATGGACAAACTTGGGCTGACAGACCTAGGGAAAAAAGGACCAAGATTATTGAAGAAGAAATATCTGCTTGAAGAAAGGCCTATATCCTTTACAATCAGAGGTGTTCAAATGCTGTCAGTAAGACAAAAAAAGGTTGAGTAGAATTGAGTGGGAATTTTAGCATTTGGAAAACTAAAAATATAGCCGTGCTAGAAGGAAATTGGAATGCACAGCTTTGCCTTGAGGTGAAAGGAATATATTTCAATGAAATATGGAAGCTGGTAATGGAAACTTAGGGAAGAAGACCGTGAAAGTCCTTAGATTGTGAATTTGATTAAAAGCTTGTGGTACACCGATAAAATTTAGGAAAGGGCAGCCACTGAAACTTTTGTTAGCTGTTTTAAAAAAAAAAAATCAGGAAGGTGAAACATCCGGGGGCTGTGCAGGCTGCAGTGTCAAGGACTTTCTCAATTGCTAGTCTGTCTATGCAAGAACTTCAAAAATTTTAAATATTTCACACCCTTTTGATTTTAGCACACAGGTGGTGGTGTGTATTTGTGTTAAGTGACCCATGTGATACATTTTCCTGCCTTTGTGAAGGTTTGTAAAGATTTCAAATTGTAAGTGGACTTGAAACTACACAGCCTATGCTTCTGTAATCCAGTGGGGAGTCAAGTGAAGCACTGCGACCATTGACATGACTCTTGGACACTGCTGTAGTGACCCACTTAAAATCCTAATTTCTGTAGAAGTAAAAAATCGATGATCACAAGTAAACCACAGAATGATTTTGTGTGTTGTCCATGCCTGAATTGTGGTAAAGAATAGGCTGGAGTGAGGCGTTGAAGTTGCATTCGTTGTCTGGTTATAATCAGGGCATCTGACGAGACATCCTAAATCAGGATAGGCTTCTGCAGATTTTTCATGTTAAAGCTAAACTCTGCGGTGAGCACAGGCCAATGATATTTTTCATAGATATAATGAATTTTAGTGCACTTTCAGATGTCAACAGGCATGTCAGATGGGATAAGGCAGATGCCGTATTTCAGGCTCCTGCTGGCAGGCTTGGGACAGCTGGAATTGCTGCAAGTTCCAAAGCACTTATTGTAGATGAAACTTACTCTTACTTCCTCTTACTTTTGACAGTTAGCTGTACTATTTTGAAGTGAAAAATAATTTAGTAGATGCTTATGTGAGACATTCTGCCTAAGTTCATACCGATTTCAGGCATTCCTAGCAGAAAGGTCTGTAAATAATTCTGTGTTATTTTGTGATAAATGCTCAGTTGTTTAAGCATATATCATGACAACTGTTTTACTGGATTAGCTAATGGCAGCATCTTTACTTTCTGCCCTTTAAGGCAGCGTTTCTATAGGGGATGCTGACTGAAGAACTCTCTTCTGTTTGATTGGCAGTAGTCCATTTGATTTTAAATAATAATAATTTTAAAAATCCCATAGCTCTGTCAAATGCCATTTATTTTGAGGAAAACAAGACTGGGCAAGACTCGGGTACCAAGTCAGTCAGACCTTGTTCTATGCAAAGAGTTTCTTTGTCTGTGCTTCAGCTCTGTCTTGAAGATCTTACACAGATCTTTACTGTGTTATCAGGGGTTTGAAGTATTGTTTCTAAAACACTGTGACTTTAAACTTTTTGTGCTTTTCATTCATGTTTTTTTCTAGACTCGAGATGATTTTCTTGGGCAAGTGGATATTCCCCTTTATCAGTTACCGGTTGGTATTTTGTTCTTTTGTTTTGTATTAACAATGTGAAAAAGGGATTCTGTAAGGAACTGTTTTAGTCACCTAAAGAAGTAAATCCTACTGATGATGTGATTGAATTCTTCTGTTGTTTTTGTTTACTGCTGGTGTTTATAAAAAAAAATGTGGTTTAACATATGTCTAGGTATTGATTTCTGCTGCTGTGTGAGTTAGAAGTGCTTGTAGCTTTTTCAAAAGTAAAAAAAGGAAAGATTTTAAGCTGTTTTAAAGACAAGAAGATATTATGGTAATTATCATATTTCTTAATATTTTATTTAAAGTCTTTTTTGGTTCCTTTGAGTGTTATGTGAATTTATTTCTGTTAGTTCATGTTCCCACAAATAAATGCACAAGAAAATAGGTGGAAAACAGAACTAGCCTTGTTCCTTATATCTGTACATTTTTGCATTCCTTTCGCAAAGTACATTCTTAGTTTTCAGGAAAGATCACCAAAAACACTGAAATAAATAAGCCTTTCCTTTTTTTTTTTTTTTTTTAAATACATTTCAAAATGTTAGAGGGTACTAACAGGCCTGTCCTGCTTCCTGCTGCAGGCAGGATGTGTGGTCACAGCACCCTGCTCAGGGCCAAGTAGCTGTGATGTACCTCCAGAGAAAGCTTTCTCTTCCTGCCCACTGGGAAGCTGGGTAGCAGCATCACATATTGGTGCATTACCTTTAGCCAGAACTACATAGTCTGACTTGAGTATTTTCATGTTCATTTTCTTACCTTCCTCAAAAGTCAGCATTTCCCTGTTCCATTTGTTCCATCCCAATTGCTCGTTTTTGCCATCTAAATCTACTGTGCTTCATTGGCCCAAACATAAGTGGATTTTTGTTGTTGCTGAAACAATCTTTCATTTACAAAAGCAAATATATCTTTGATAAATAAAATTATTTTTGGATAAATGAAGTCGGTTTATATTAAAAACTCATTATTGCATGTAGTTTTGGTTCCCATCTTGTTTTCCTTGATATTGTGTGAACGCAGACTGCTTACAACTCAGAAAGGCTGGTAGTCATAGGCATGTAGAGAGGTTAACTCCTCTGTACAGTAAGATAGTGAACAGATCCAAAACCAAAATTAATTAATCAAAGGCCTACCTGGTATTGAATCCAAGGCAATTCTTGTTTTTGAAAAATAGGAAGCATGATTACAAAACATATTTTGTCCTTTTTCTTTTTTTTTTTTTTTCCTCTTATGTCTTTCCACAGCATTTTACTGTGTTATGTTGGGCAGGAATAGAAGAAAAACAGCAACAACAACAACAAAAGACAGCTTAATTCCATCTTACTTTCAGAGGGGTATTTATTTGAATACTTACACTGAAATGTCTGATATATAAGATAGCATTTTTCTTTCTGAGATTCAGTACAGTAGATATTCAGTAAGATTGAATGACAAAAACAGGGCTTTAAAAAAAAACAAAAAAAAACCCTTTAAAATCTTTAATATAATAGTGGCTAACCTTATGTCCTGGAATTTTTGGCCTCTTCCCAATCAAATATTGACTTCTTTTTAGACATTTTTTTGAAAATACAGTAGGGAATTGCATCATCTGACATTTTTTTTCTTAATTAAAAATTCTACAAATAAATGCAATTTTTTTCTCTTGTACAGTACTTTTGGAAATGGTTAAAATATATTAACAAGAGCCTAGAGTTAGATCCCAGAATTCACAGACAGCTGAGAAAGCAAAATCCATTTTGACTTGAAAAAAGGGATTTCCAAATGTTCCTAAACACGCAGTACTGTAAGAAATTGACTGTTTTTGTAGGAATTGCAAACAGCAGGATTTGTTAACCAGAAAGAAATATATGTTTTTTTTCTGTAATGGTCCTTCATGTATATTTCTATAGCTGTACCCAGGATGTATATTTATAAATATAAAATCACATCTGTCTATTTCTGTGCTGCTTTGTGTTAAGCAACTTCACTTTCATGAATCAGAAGAGATGTTCTCAAGAGTGGATTCCTCTGTTATTTTTCTTTAAAGATTTTCATTTTTGCCAAATCCCAAAGCTTTTCACATCAGTTCTGCATAAGAATATTTGAAAAATACCAAAGCAGGGAAAAAAAATGTTATGGCAGATCTTTTGATTGCATAAAGTGAGGAACGACCGATTTCAGGCTGAACGGTTTCTTTTCTTTGTGCCTGTGCTTTAGAAACTGTAATGTGTGTATATATATTTTACATACTGAAAAGATTCATTGTTCTTTATTTTTTCCCTTGAACTGGGGAATTAACTTTATTCCTACAATAAAAGTTGGCTCTGATTGCCAGAGCTTTAACTGAACACGCAATTCAAAGGTAAGAAGTTACACAGGCTTTAAAAAACTGATTTAAAATTTCTGATAGTTTTCCTAAACGACAAATTTCAATGATACAAACTTCTTGAAAAAACTTCTCTTATTCCAGACAGAACATCCAAGTATGGAGAGACCATATACCTTTAGGGATTTTGTTCTTCATCCAAGAAGGTTAGTAAATACCACATATAAATTCTAACTTTCATATCCAAACAATACAATTATGTAAATTCTGGTGTGTACATAAATATTGGCTACATTTTCATGTTTTCATCACAGAAACTTGAATTTCAGTGGAGCAAATTGTCTGTGGTTCTGCTAAAGTCAGCATTTGTCCAAATTCTTTCTCAAATTGAAATTATTTCCTCCCTTCCTTTAAAAGATGTCTGCTGTTTGCCTCTCATAAACTTTCATATGACTTTAATTACATAACAAAGCTTAAACTGAAAAGCTGCTCACATGTTAAAAGTCCTGTTAAGAAAACAAGCAATTATAAAATACGGGACACTTTGGTATTGATTTTAATGTTACACATTTTGTATTTGCTTTTAAATTTAGATTTTTAACCCAGATCAGCAAGAGCAAGAGATAAAATTCATGAAGTGCTTGTCAGTGTTTTTTCCCTTGGGTTACATAGATCTTTCTCAGCCACGTTGTTAGCAGAAAAGATAATTTGAAGAATTTTTCATTGCTTGATTTTAAATTTTTAGCACTTTGGAGTGTGTTCCCAAGTCTTAAAGCCATTTAGATACCATTATAGAACTTGGTTAATTGAAACTGTAAAAAGTCAAGTTTATATGGAGAAGATTCAAAATAATCCTCCAGCTGGACTTATTTAGCTTTGAATTTTGTAACAGCTTCACAAGTGCACAGTAAGAACACTTTTTCTCCTCTACAGCCATAAATCAAGAGTTAAAGGTCACCTTAGATTAAAGATGACTTACTTACCTAAAAGCAATGGATCTGAAGAAGAAACCACAGAACAGGCCGAGGAATTGGAGGTGGGAAAATATGTATTTTTTTGCTGAGAAACCTAGCAAACATTGGTCTTCAGCTATTGAGGGAAGTAACCAAATATTTTTAGAAACAGGCAGTTAGATCTGATTGCTTATGTCTTGCTGTACAGCTGTGAGTCAGTGTAAAATAGTTTTTCTATCTGAAGGAGTGTATTGTTGTTCTTTTCCATAAAAGGGAAAAGGTACATTAGACTTCACTTTTGTTCTTTTACTGCATTGCCATATTTCCATATATCTTTTTGTTATTACATCTCAAGAAGTTTGAGAGTGAAGTGATTCATACAGAAGTCTGTCCTCTCATTTCTTAAGAAATACAATAAAACCGAGAGCCAATCTTAGTGGTTTAAGATATAGTAGAGCCGTATCTTAAAAATGGGGTGATTTAATAATTTGGGATACTTTTTCACTTTGATAATGCAAATTAAAAGTAGTTAATATTGTGTCTCTTAGCCTGGGTGGATTTTACTGGACCAACCGGATGCTTCTAGCCAGCCACAACAGCAGCAGCAGGAATCTCCTCCACTGCCTTCAGGTTGGGAAGAAAGACAAGACATCCTTGGCAGGACCTATTATGTCAATCATGAATTCAGAAGAACACAGTGGAAAAGACCAACTGCTCAGTATGTCTTTTGGCCGGAAGATTTGAGCCTTACATTAGTTTTCAGTTTTCTCTAGTTGCACTGAAGGCAGGAAGAACTGGAAAATCCACACCTTGAGAGTTAGATCTGAGACCTTTCCACATCTGAACATTCAAGCCCATATGTTTTAGTCATTGACTAGTGGTCCATTTAACTACAAAACATCCTTTCTACTCTCTGGAAGCTTATGTTCAAGTTGGAACTGCTTGTAGTTGTAAGAGATGATACAGAAAAGCTGCAGAGATTATTTTTCAGCTCTAAGACTGGTTCTTCCTTCCCAGCAGTGACTATGTTTATCTTGGTGTTTTGTTATTTCTTTTTCTATTTTAGACTACAAATTTTGTCCCTTAGCATATGAATTTGAAAAATAATACTTGAAATGCTATCTGATTATTTTATTTTACTGATGCTTCCCATTCAAAACTATTCACATTAATTGTATAGCTCACAACTGCTTCACTTTCTCCATCCAAAACAGCTGTAAAGTGTACTTTTTGCTGTTGGAAAGTAGAACATTAATATGGATGATCTTTTTTTTTCAACAGGGACAATGTAGCTGTAGCAGATATTGGTAACATGCAGTTGGAGGCCCAGCATGCGTTCACTCATCGGCGGCAGATATCAGAAGATACAGAAAATCTAGACAGCAGAGATTCTCCTGAGGTAAAACCATATGTAAATATTTCCGGAACACACGTAGGCTTTCACCTCTAGTCAAGAAGCTTACTTTAAGTATTTAGAACTTAAAACTAGGTATTTTAAAATATTTTTTCTTTCTTTCTTTTTAAAGAGCTGGGAAATTATAACTGAAGATGAGGCAACATTGTATAGCAATGAGAACCCTCAAATACCTCTGCCACAGAACAGTTGTGATATACAGACTCATCTTGCAGAAGAGCTGAATACCAGACTTAACACCTCTGGAAGTTCAGCTACTGGCCAGTCAGCAGCCTACACTGTAAGTTACATTTTCTCATTGTTAAAATTGTGTTAATAAACTCTTTGTATCAACTTTTATTTTTTATTTCATCTCAAATGTTGAGAATTTAAGAGTAATTTTACTATGCAAGCAAACATTTTATTATTTCCTGCTTTACTTATCTAGAACAGGAATTTCTGCCTGAGTCTGAGGCTTGTGTTAACTATTTTTTAGAATCTAAATCTACCTTTTATTCCAGAGTCATGCTGATCTGAATACTGCTGAAAAGTGCAGTTTAAGAAAGGTGTCTGTAATCATCCTAAATGTTTATTTCTAGGGAAATAGTTCCATACTGGTAAATTCTTCTGTTAGGACAAGCTTAAAGATAACTCATTTTTCATTGCAAATATTGGGATAAGGTTCTATGATTTTGGCTGAGTAAACTTGATGACTACATAGCAATAAAAAAAGAGACTTCACTCATACAGTTCTGAAATCTTGCACCAGTTATGAAATTTGTCTAGCTTCCTGCAAGTCTGTTCAGCTGACTAGCCCAGCAGAAAACTGTCTGCTTTTTCTCCTCAATGCTGTTTTTTGCTGTTTTAGCAAGTGAAAAGAGCACCCTAAGTTGTCTGAAAAATGCTACACTAGCAAGGGAAAAACAGCAGGAGTACACAGCAATGAGTGAGTCTTTTTGGTGGCAGCAAGCAATTAAATGAGCTTAGCTGTCTTGTGAAAGGTGACCTTCACAAATAGCCTTGTAAACTGATATGTACAAATATATGACTTGAGAAATCCGCTATCCATTGAGGAAGGCCTGCAAAGGTGACCCAGACCATATGATGCATAAGATGTCAGTGTTTAAATGAAATTATCAACTTTTGTGGTGCTGAAGTTGCCATTCCAAATGTGACTTAAAGGTAAATTGCTTGTGTTTTTATAAGATTTTACAAAGTCATCTTAAGTGTTTCTGGGAATAGTGAAGTGTGGGAGCCACAAGACTTACGTATTCAGCATCCTATGGGTACCAAGAAAACCATTATTTCTGTTTGCTTGGTGGGTAAAGGAGAAAACAGATGTTCATGTTGTTTGTAACAGCCAGCTAGAACAACAGTCTTGTATCCCTTCACCACCACCAATCAAAAAAACCCAAACAAACAATAAAACAAAACAAAATCAATTGCTTTCTCTGAAATATTCTAAGAGGGTGCATGGGTATATAGAGAACAAGTAATCTTGAAACCTCTGGAGGAGGATGAAATACAGTTGCTTAATTGTAGGGGATGAGATATAAGAAGTAGCTCTAGGCAGAAATATGGGTGCTTATACAAACTATAGTAATTGAACCACCTCTTTTGGAAAGCTATTATCTCAATTTTTCATGTCTTCTTTAAACTCTCTGAAAACTTGTGTTGACTCTGATGCCTCATAGGCTGTAGTCCACTGACAAAATAGTGATGAGTTCTGTATTGTAAATTCAAAATTGTAATGTAACTGGTTGCAAGTAATTGATGTTTAAAATGCCAAAATACCTATTGTTAGGGTTTTCAAAGCTTTTTCAAGTCTCTTATTAATTTTCTTTGAAGTTACAGTAGATGCTGTGAACAATGTTACTAACAGTGTTGAAACATCAGTTTACAAATTTTTTTAAAAGGTCATTTCAAAACATGACATTTTCAAGATGAAAACTGTAACAGTTTAAAATGTGATAATCATAGTTTACAGTTTGCTGTTGTCCTTAAAGCTGCAATAATAGCTGATATGCCATTCTTCTCTGCTACTTCAAGAACCATTCCAGCAGAAGAGGTAGTCTGCAAACATACAGAGTTGAAGAGCAGCCTGCACATCCAGTGGTACGTCACCATCCAAAAACATTAGTTCAAGACTTGTACTGATCAGAGGCTTGTGTAGCACAGAAGTTGGAGGATGTAGAGCATTTTATTTTATAACTACGTATAATGGACTCCAGGCAGCTCTCCTGATAATGTTGCAGTTATGAGAGTCTAGCAAGACTGAAGTTCAGTTGTAAAGGACTTCCATCTTCCGACTTTGTGTTTTCAGGTTAACGTTACTTAATGCATGGATAGAGCTTACAGAGGGAAATGATTCTCCCATGAGATACTATTCCTGAAATCATTTGCTTTTATAATAAAGGCTATACCACTGTCCCTGTGTTACATTTTCATGGTGATGCTGCAAAATTGTGAGTTCCTATCCAGAAGTATTAGGCTGGATCAGCCAAGTCTAAAGCAGATATATAAACTAGTCTTTTTAATCCTTTTGGATGAGAAGCTTGAATTAGAAGTAAATAAATAAAATAATTCTGTCACTTGATACTTCAGTAAGGATTTAAACACTACTTTTCTAATTTTCCAGTCCATGGAAAATCATAGATCTTGTTAATTACTATTTTTTTAATTTGGCAGGGGAAAGCCTTTTCATAGTCAGTTTCGTAGTTGTCTTAACTGTTTTT
This sequence comes from Lagopus leucura, assembly GCF_019238085.1. NCBI lineage: Eukaryota > Metazoa > Chordata > Aves > Galliformes > Phasianidae > Lagopus > Lagopus leucura. The sequence goes on from NW_024962269.1 coordinate 5,111,783, forward strand.
TCTTCTGTTATCATTAATATTTAGTTACTGCCTACTTCATCTGGATTACCGCCAGGCTGGGAAGAAAGACAAGATGAAAAAGGGAGGTCATATTACATAGATCACAATTCCAGAACTACTACTTGGATAAAACCAGTTGTACAGGTACCTTCTGTATTCTAAGTATTGTTTTCATTCATATAACCCTTTAAACACCTCACATAATAGGAGTTAAGTTTAGAGATCTCTTTGAAATAAAACATGTGAGAGGCATAACCTGATAACAAATACAAAAATCTGAGGGAGTGCAACTGGAGTTAGTAACAGCAGTATTTATGGTAAGTCAGTCTGTGATTAATGTATCAGGAAAGCCTTTTGGAATGTGATAGCTGCTGGGGAAGCCTGAAAAACATCTTTCAACTTTGGTAGCCTAATCTGTGATTGTTAGTCATGTTGTTGATAAACAAACCTGTCTACTGTTTGGCATTTGCTTTATGAAACTGCTTTCATGAATCAAGAAATATTAGTACCTTAATATTAAGATAAAATACATTGTTCTACAGACATTCCTTATGAGTGTTATTTTTGTTCTGTTTTTTTGTCTGTAGATTGCTATGGAAGCAGGTCAGTTGCCAACTGCACAAAATACTTCTATAGCAAGACAGCCACAAGCAACATCAGGTGATTCATCACAACAGTGTTCTAATCAGCAGCCTGAAGTGGAGCAAGGATTTCTCCCTAAAGGCTGGGAAGTTCGGCATGCACCCAATGGGAGACCGTTCTTTATTGACCACAACACCAAAACTACAACATGGGTAATGATAGCTGCTTTCATGGACTGAAGTTCTAGTTTATCTGAAGTCAAGGCTTTCATGCTTTCAGCAAACTTGCATAGATTTCTTCAGCCTCAACATTTCATTACTAGCATGTTTATTTCCTAAAAACAAAACAAACAAACAAGGAAAAACCTAACGACTCTCTCACCTCACTCAAGAAGGAAAATACAGCTACAAATGTGAATGTGATTTATTGTCAGTAGGGAAAGTATTGCTATGCATTTATTCAAGCAAGACAGCTGCGTCACGTCTGTTATGGAACATACATGATTTAAAAAAAAAAACAAAAAACTGAGTAATTTAAAATATCTTTGCTGAGAAGAATCTCATGAATTTTACAAACTGTATTATCACTTGAAAGTTTAACTTAGAAGGAAAATACCGTGTATGGGAACCAGTTTTGCAAGTGTAGAGCATCTCCTAAATAATGTTGCTGTTAAAACAGTAGAACTGTAATAGCTTATATGCGCTGTTAGCAGAGGTCAGTTTTGTAATCTTCCAGCAAGAAATCCATTACCTTGAGTCTTTCACATCCTACAGTGCACAATGCAAATTGCTATGAATTCCTGGAGCAGGCCAGGTGTAGCCACAGTATGGATGAGAGTGTAAAGCTGATTCTGCTGAGTGGTACTGCTTATCACCAGCCTCTCCTAATAGATGGACTTAACTGTTTGAAGGGTAGGTCAGTATTACTGCTAGGTGAAAGGGAAATGTAGAGAATATATGAAATGATTCCATATGAATTTTAATTTCTTTGAAATCATGGAAAGGAATCATTTAACACAAATATATTTTCTCCATTTCTCCCTGCAAAAAAACAAAACAAAACACCAAAAAACCCAAATCCAAAACAAGAAACCCTAAACTTAAAAAAAACCAAAACAAATAAAACCGGGTGTTCCAGAAACTATGTGGAAAGATTTACTCAATTATACCAATACTGATTTAAGTGAAGGATTGGTGTGTGTGTATGCACGTAGAAAAGTGAGAGCATTTCAATAAATTAGATTAAAACATGATGATTGTAAAGGACTGAAAGACTGATGATCCTCAAGGAACTGCCTAGCTGTAGAATATGCAACAATTATCTGGTTGGTACTAGGCATGCTTTTTACGTGCTCAGTAACAAAGAGGAAAAGAAAATTAAAGCAAAGCAAAACGAAACAAACCCTCAAAACAGTTTTAACATGCTGATTGTTTTGTTCTCAAAGGAAGATCCGAGACTGAAAATTCCTGCTCATCTGAGGAGAAAGACTTCCCTAGATCCAGTAGATCTAGGGCCATTACCAGTAAGTATATAATATTACTTGTTTTTCAGGTATAACAATTTAACTGCCGCTATCTAAATTTGTACATGAAAAAACTGCAGCCTGCTGCTTTAGAAAACACAGTTTTTCAAATAACAGCAACAACAAACTAAATTTTGAATTCCAGAGTTAAGAGTAGGTGGGAGGAGCAGGCAGCAGTCCCTACAACTGCTGATGACCTTGTGTTCTATGCAAAGTGTGATTATAAATTAAGTATCTCCTTCTTACAGCCAGGGTGGGAAGAGAGAACACACACAGACGGAAGAATATTCTTCATAAACCACAGTATGTACAATGTAATATTCTCACACCACTCATCATTTCATTACTGTTGTCTAAGTTAAGGGAAATAATTATGAAATACCTTGCAGATACCAAGAAAACACAATGGGAGGATCCTCGACTGCAGAACGTGGCGATAACTGGACCAGTAAGCTTTTTCTTATAGCTTTATATGTCATTCAGGAGTGTGATTGACAGAATCCAAACAAGCTCTCATCATTTACCAGGTCTACAAGATGAAATTTTGAAGATATTTGAAGAAGGCATACTTATTTCTTTAAATGCTTATTAGATTTTCTCTGGAAGTGGTCTTTAAATACCAGAAATAAAAATCAGTTCAAAAATAAAATTTCTATAAACGGAATGAAATTCATTTCTAAGTGAAAAATAATGATCTGGCCTTGATACTTTATCTGAAGTGCAAAATTACCAGGACTAATTGGAAAGATGGTACACATTATAATTATAGAGTGGGTTTTAGTGTTCAACTGATATCTGTGTTTATTAATAGCCCACATATGTAAACAACCTAATCTGTCCATGGAAAATAGAGGTGTTTGTAGCCAGGTTTCTCATGATAGAGCATGGAAAGACTAAACACTGTGTAAGTCATCAAAGACATTTTCATCACTTTGATCTTGACCAGTTAGTGATTTTAGTCAGTTACATCAGTTAATAGTAAAGTGTGGGATAAATTCTGTGTGGGGTAAATTCTGATCAGTACAAATGTTTTGAACAAAGCAGTAATTTTCAGAATTTTTGTGCTATCCATATACTCATAAATTGAAAATATTATTGATACTTAGTAAAAAAAAAAAAAAAAGTTCTTGTTTTCTCAGAACTTGAACGTGTATGTTTCACAAATATAGACTAGTTTCTTACATTACTTGTTAGAATACCTAGAACACGTTTTCAGTTGTTGGTTTTGGGTTTTGTTTGTTTGTTTTTCCAAAGGCTGTGCCTTACTCCAGGGACTACAAGCGGAAGTATGAGTTCTTCAGAAAGAAACTGAAGAAACAGGTCAGTAATCAGCAGCAACACAGCACAAGGTTAAGAAATGCATGCCCCTAAACAAAGAAAGCATGGGTTAAAGGGAAGAGAATTTGTATTTCCTGACCTGCTTAGAGAATGTAGGACTGTCTGATCATACATACATTTGTGCAGCAGCAGCTTGATTAACTTGATTACAATTGCCATTGGATCTAACAGTAGGGTTTGTGACTTTAAGCCATGAAACTGAAAGCAGTCTAATTAGAAAGCAGAAATTTTAAAAGGTTAAATACTCAACACTGAGGTAGGCTGTAAACAGAAAGATTGAAAATCACTGTCATAGCATGGAATAGTTTTTGGAAATCAGAATGTGGAAAGAGGAGTTCTCAAAAAAGATTTTAAACTGTTCAGGTAGAAATCTGATCAGGCTAGATGACTGTAACAAATTGTTATAGCCTTAAAATGTTAAGCTTATAAATCTGATTTGCAAACTGCAGTTTGAGCTGGCAGTGACTGCTGTATTTATAACACTTAGCATCTGGTTATTCATATAAGAAAACATCTGTGGGCAGCTGCCACCAAATTTCGTGTCCTTGGGGATGTTTTGTGTAGTGGTTGAGTTTTAGTTGACACCTTTATTTCACCTTCACCTTGCAAATTTATCTCTAGCCTTTCTAAAACCTGTGCACTTTGAGCTGATGTGTACATCTTACATAATTACATACACATCTTATTTTCATAGTCAACAAGCTTAGCATTTGTTCTAATGTCATTATCTCTACCTGAGAAGTGATACACTGCTCATGTATCCAGTATAACCAGAGCAATTTTAAAAAATGCAGATTTTAAAGCATACTTTAGCATTGCCTTTTAAATGTTGACAGCTATGCAAATGATAATTAGGGTAATGGATTGATTTAAATTGAGATTGAATTGTTGTAGACCTTTTTTAATCATCTAAATTTGGTTTTAGATTCTATAATTGCTTGAACATTTTTTCTGTAAAAGTGATTCGCAACTAAGAATACTGTGTTTTATTTTAAAATGCTTCTTAGCTGTCTGAAATGATGAAATAGACCTGTATATTTCAGATGCTATGTAAATTTGATATCTGTACTGTACATTATTTTACAGTTTGGGAAATGATAGATAATGCACTCACCCCAATTATTTTTTGTTTTGAGCTTGAATCAAGCTGTTGTTGGATGGAGATATATATACATATGCCTATATATATAGGCATTACATTTAAAGACAGATACCTTTATTTGTCCTTCAGTTAAGCATTTCTGCATTCAAAAATTCATTAGTTCAATGTAGTATACTTAGAACTTTAAAATCTGAGCTATACTGTTTCACTGCACCATCATAAAATAGTCATTGTGCAAAATGGGTTGAAATTTCCTGTTCCTATATTCACTGAATTTCTCAGTTTTGCCTGTAACAGTTGCTTAAGTGAACTGGCCAAAAAAAAGTGAAATCAAGAAAATACTTCGTTCTCATATAGTGATTTTAGTACGTAAGCAATGTTTTATCTCTGAAAACAGCAGCAAGTATCATCTCCTTGAATATTTTTTTAATTTAAATACTTTCATATATAATAGTAGGTACCTTGTGATTTGTTTTCAAATTTTAAGTCAGTTGATTTTTATTTAAATATTTTAGGAATGCTTGTTTGTCAGCTATACCACCCATTAGAATTAAAGTACTGAATTATATATTGAAAGTGAAATAAATCAGGGGAAAATATAATAAAATAATTTTATTTATAAACTCAGAGGTGTTGTGGTGGTGTTTTTTTGTTTCTTTTTTCCAGTCAAGCTTAGAATATGATGAATTAAAAGTTTCCATATCTTAGTGCATGCAGAACTGAGCATATGTTGTTATTAATAAGAATTTATCTTAACGTGATTTTCTTGGGATTCTTCATCAGTAGAACTTTATCTGAAGCTTTCCATGCTGATTGAATTTTGTGTAAATAGAACCTCTTGTCAGTCATTTGTTTCCACGTTATTTAAGACGAGGATTTGTTTTTGTCTGCTTACAGACACTGATATTTGTTCCATTAATCTGTTTTCCTCTTCATTGTCATTTTTTAGAGTGATATTCCAAACAGATTTGAAATGAAAATTCATCGCACAACAATCCTTGAAGATTCTTACAGAAGAATTATAGCTGTGAAGAGAGCAGACTTCCTTAAAGCAAGACTTTGGATTGAGTTTGATGGTGAAAAAGGTTTAGACTATGGAGGAGTGGCCAGGGAATGGTTCTTCCTTCTCTCTAAGGAGATGTTTAATCCTTACTATGGATTGTTCGAATATTCAGCTACGTAAGTAATATAGTTCCAGAGGATTTTTGAGTGCTAGGGAAGGCAGATCCATTGTATCTCTCCTGCATACTTTAAAAATGGAATTCGTTTAATTTATTTTTTCTTTTTTTCCTCCTTCCTTCTTTCTCCTCCCTTCTAAACAACTTTGGAGGGTTTAATTGATAATAACTGAAATATCCTGTGTATACTAGTTTTGCAGAAGAGTACTGAGGAAAGAAAATCTGCATTTTTGTTGTTTTCAGCAGTAGGCCTTTTCATCTTTGCTTGCACAAACGTACATCTGTGGCTATCTACTACCTTCAGAACAAAGAGGCAGTATTTAAGAGATAATGCTGACAAAGTAATTCAAACTACTTTAATAGGAGTTAAGCACTTCTATGTGGTGTATCTGTAGCTTACAATGATAATTTGTGGTGTTATTTCTGCTAAGCTAATAGAATCTTCTGGTGAGTATTTTTAATTCTGGATTAGTAATTTACTAATCCAAATATAACTTTTCTTTAACTTCATGGAAAGTAATACCTGATTTAATCAGTGATGTCTTTTAGATCTATGAATGCTGAACTGTTCCAATTTTTAAAAAATTGTGTTTTTGTTTCTTTCCTTCTGCTCCCCTCCACTTTAGAGATAATTATACTCTGCAGATCAACCCAAACTCTGGACTGTGCAATGAAGATCATCTCTCTTATTTCAAGTTTATAGGTCGAGTAGCTGGAATGGCTGTTTACCATGGCAAACTTTTGGATGGTTGGTATTTACTTCATACAGTACTTGGATTGATATTGTGCATATTTTGAATGTTGTTACCTACTGTTCAATATGTTTGTTTTCCTTTCAAGCATTTTTCATCCGTCCTTTCTACAAGATGATGCTCCAAAAGCCAATAACACTTCATGATATGGAGTCTGTGGTATGTAATTTACTTTATCTGTATATTAGGATTTCATGTTAAATTTTTCATATTTGTAATTAATGACGTTGTGAAGATTAAAAATACATAATTCAGGGAATTTTTAGGATACGTGTTCTGTGAGATGAAGTTGTACAGGAATTGAAACTTTCAATGACAGACAGACTCCAGCCTCAATTAGTTGACAAAAAACTTGACTAAATTCAATGTTTCTGAAAATATTTCAGGCAGAAAGTTACTTAGAAATAAATATAAGCATTAACAGCTTAGAAATCTCCATGTCAACCTGTTTCTTATGTTTGTGTGTATTTTGATTGTTAAAAAGTAACATATTACCCGTATTTCCAGAGACTGAAAACTGTAGTTAATAATAAAGCATAGTATTTTTAGAGAAAAAAACAATCTTTTGTAAATTTAGTTAGTTTCCCTGATAATGGGGGTATTACCCAGAGTGGTTTTGGGCAGAATGATTTTTGTTCAGTCTCTAATTCATTACTGTTTCTACTGTCTCATGAGAACTCTGAATATAGTTACTATGTGCTTCTGAGTAATAGAATAGTTTTTGTCTCGTCCTTTTTTTTAAAAATACTGTGCATCTTAATTTTCACGTCCTAAGTTTCTGAAGTCTTGTCTGATGATAAAGGGAAAATAAAATCAGAGATGAGAGACTGAGTCTAAACATGACTTCTGAACATGCTGTGATGTCCTATTGCAGTGTTGATACATGTGATTCATGTCCTGAGAATGCTGACTCTTCAGTTTCAGAAGTCTTTGTAGTTCTGTACAGTTGTGGAGCCTGTGTACCCAGTACAGACTGTTTGAGACTGTGGAATTCACTGAGCTGTAACAGAGCCATTTTTAGCTGGAAATGTGACAACTTTATTGTGTATTCACTATTCTGAAATTGCAGGTTGTAACCTTCTGAGATCTATATGTCATGCTACTAATGAGCAAAGGACTTTGCCCACTTTCAAGAATTTTCTTTTCATTTTGGTTTATGCTGACAATACTTCATGCTTATGATTGTTGGATACTTATGTATAGAAAAGCTTAATGATTGTGTTGTGAAGAGAGATTTACTTTCTGTCTGTGCCCATTACAAGAGGCCGCTGCTCATAAACATACCATTCCATATCTAACCTGCATGGTAGCTTTTTGTAAAGGAAAAAAGGATTTATTTACTCCATTCTTTGTACCTGATGCTTACAGTAACTGTGCTTTTAAGGAACGCAATTTAATAATAAACTATTTATTTAGTAACAAACAAATTCATTTCTCGCTGACACCATTCCCCTTGCACTTAAATTAGAGCACCCTTTTTGTGAGTTACTAGCTTATGCATCCTGTTTGAAGGGTTGTTTTATGTGGTCATTTTGCTTTAACAAGCTTTACTGTAGCAGGGATGTGTCCATCAAAGCTTTAGAACTGAAGATGGGAGTTCAGAGATATGATGCCTTGAGGGAAACAGATATCCAGGTACCAGCTAGGCATTACATTAGTTTGTGAATCTGATGTTGGCAAACCATTCATTCCAATGTGATGTTTTCATACCAGATTAATTAGACTGGCGCAGTTCTTTTAAAACTAAATGTGCCACCTAGCACTGAAAGGTTAGCTATCGTTGTCCTGGACAGCTGTGATGTTTTAAAGAGGAGCTTCTCCTGTAGAAAGAGAACAGATGTCACCTATCTGGAAAAAGAGTGTTATGTTCCAGTATTTTCATGTCCCTGTGAGAATGCTGATGACAGTAAATGAAAAAAAAAAACAGGAGAAAATCTGATCTATAGTTCATGCTTGGAGAATATATCGCAAATGGAAATAAAAACTTAAATATAGTTAGTTACTTTTAATTAAGTGTGTGTATATATGTATTTAAAACCACATTCTCCCATGTTATTTTTTTTTTTTTTTTAAGCTCTACACTTTTCTGCTAAGGCTTAATTGCTATGTGCTTTCCAACGTATCTGCTTTTCAAGGTCTTTGAAACATAAATCTTCTGCCTTCAATATAGAGTGAAGCATTTGTTGTTGGCTTTGATGGGCAAGTACAATGAAATCACTACTGCACTCAGTCTGCAAAAGACTAGGAGTTGTTTTACTTAGTTGTATTTGTTTAAGAAACATTGTTTTTTGCAGTGTCTACTTAAGTAAGTATCTCATATTCATTCATTGAACTTGCAATTCTCTTTTTAGGATAGTGAATATTACAATTCTCTGAGATGGATTCTTGAAAATGATCCAGCGGAACTGGACCTCAGATTTATAGTTGATGAAGAACTTTTTGGACAGGTTAGTATGCATATGTAAATTAGAGTAGACAAAACATAAAACATTTGACCTTTGAGAATAGTTGCTTAATATTATCTGTATGGTATTAAGAAAACAAACAAAAAAAATCCATCGTTCAGTCATGTTGGTTTGTTTATTCAACTTAATTCCTTTAGCTGGCACATGCTCATGCTGTCCTTTGTTAGTCAGGATGTGATGTGATAAAGGACTTGGAAATGGGCACAGCCACAGAAACAATATCTTATACTTTTTTCTTAGCACTCACATTGAAATGTGGCTGTTGCTGTAAATGCAGCTAAGACTAAAATATTGATGGTCCCATTACTTGATTGAGGGGAAACTGATTTTTGTCTGATTTGCTGGGAAAGATGCCCTCGTAGGGAAATGGTTGGAATTGTAGATTTCTCTCAGAGGTAATAATAGGGTTTTCTGTTTTGTTTTTCTTGAAGCTGTTCAATACAACTATGGAATAAACCACTTTGGTTTAGTATAGAAAGTTGTCCAAGATAGGTCACACAGAAATACCAAAGGTTTTTTAAATTACAGGTGCCAGGAAGATCTAAATAGGCTAAATAGCCTTTGATGTCTTGTGTAACTAAATTGATTCCACTTAAGAGTCTGAAATACTACATCTGTAATAAATAGAAAATTTGACATTTGTCTGCTGAGGTTCTGATGGTATAAATCAGTTACTGATATAAAAAAATTATTAATATATGAGTAGATTCACATATTTACAGGAGATCACTGCTGAAATTGTTCTGTAAGTGTTTTTCGTGGATATTTGCAAATGAAACTTGTTCACTGAACATGCAGTTACTGAAGCCAATACTACTGAAAACCTGTATGCAAATTTAAGGCACTTATTGTAGCCAAATAATAAAAAATTGAGATTGACATACTGTCATCTGGCATCTCTAAATAATGCATTACAAAAAATATTTATTCTATGACCTCTGGAACTTGTACTATTTATCATAATTTTCAAATTCTACATTCTTCAAGATTTAGCTGAATTACCTAATATTAACACGTGAATTGTTGTACATATCTTACATAAAATCTATTCTGTGCACCTCATTTAGACTCACCAACATGAACTAAAAAGTGGTGGATCAGAAATTGTTGTCACCAACAAGAACAAGAGAGACTACATTCAGTAAGTAGTGGTCACTGTGCAGGGTATCTGTGGGTAGCCTCTCTAAGAATCAAGCCTATGTGTTGGCTGTATTAACAAAAGAAAGTTGTTCCTGTGTACAAATTGTTTTTAATTTAAATATTCACTTTTTTTCCACAGTCTTGTAATTCAGTGGAGATTTGTGAGCAGAGTACAGAAACAAATGGCAGCGTTTAAAGAGGTATAATTTTAAAAACAAAAGATTTGCACAGTTTGTTGCATCCAATCTTAAGACAGGTTTTTTTAGAATGTGACATCCGAAAGACCTGTGGTAGTATTGTTACAAGGATAAAAAAGGCAGTGGCACTTTCCAATGGCAGCTTTGAATTTTCTGTCTTAAGTTGTTTTGGTAAATTTTTACTGAGGTGGTGAATTCGTACTGGAAAACTTGCATATTTCTCAATCCTTGCTGACAGCTTTAACTGTAATGCAAATTATTTAATGAATTCTGCATGATGAAAATGCAATCAGACTAAAATAATTAAATGAAACTAGCTAGTTTATCCTTATTTGTGTAAGTGATATTTACATATCTGATGATCAGAGTTGATGAATCAGTACAGCTGGTAAAGAAATGTGAAATAAAGGTCCTGTAACCAGACGGTGAATGACTGAATTTCAAACACCTGTATGTGATATGTTACTTAAGTTCTGTTTTCTATAACGCATAAATATCATTCTATGCAAACAAAAATGCATAAATAATATTAACTTGATTTTTAAAACCTTCTGTTATTTTTTTTAGGGCTTTTTTGAACTAATACCTCAGGATCTGATTAAAATTTTTGATGAAAATGAGCTGGAGGTAAGCATACTGTAGAAAAGAAAACAAATTATAATGAAACTTAATGTTACAGACTTAAACTTTGCTTGTTTTTTTTTCATTTATGTAGTTACTGATGTGTGGACTGGGAGATGTGGATGTAGCTGATTGGAAACTGCATACAAAATACAAAAATGGCTACAGTGTAAATCATCAAGTAATACAGTGGTTTTGGAAGGTATTGCAAGATTTTTTAATTTTTTTTTTTGGCTTAAACCTGTTCAAAAGATGCACCCTTTCAGCTGTGTTAGGTCAGCATGTAGTTGATTCATCAGTAGTTGGGTAAATATTTGTATACTGAAAATTCTGAGACAGTAAGAAAACTGAATGATATGCATGGTAGGAATGTAACAGACTGCTGAGAACTTGCCTTTAAAAAAAAACAAAATGGGTTAAATATTATTGTGTAGCTTTCTGTGGCATAGTTACACTGAAGAGGTTAAAATCTTCCATTTAATAAAATAGTGGAATTTGGCTACTAGTTGATAACATCAGGAAACTTCAAAGACAGTAGGGGTGGAAAGTATGTTGCATAAATCTACTAGCTTAAAACCTTAATTAAAAACCTTTCACTAAGTCTTTAATTGTAATCATTATCACACACAGGCAGTCTTAATGATGGACTCTGAAAAGAGAATAAGATTACTACAATTTGTTACTGGCACGTCACGTGTACCTATGAATGGATTTGCTGAGCTTTATGGTGAGTACCGAAGATTGTGTTCACAATTGACTGAGAACATGATTCAGCTATTTTAATGATGTTTGACTTTAAACATACCTATTTTTTTTTATTTGTTTTAAAATGAGTTCTGAAGAGCTACAAAGGTCTCTCACACGTTGATGAGCTTCAAGAAAATTCTGCTACAGAAGATACTATTACAAAGACATGCTGGCATGAGCAGTTAACTTCAGATTCTCATGAGTTCTGTAACTGCTTTTATCTGCCCCCAAGCCACACCTACACAGATAGAATTGTTTGTAAGGATATACTCTGAAGTGGACCACTGAAATGATGTGAGTTAAGCATGAGCCAAGAGAGAAATAGCAAACCCACAGTAGGGAGACTGAAGCAAACAGATGGCAGTGGGAAGCAGACTGCAGTGCTGAAATGAGTTGGCCTGCTGTGGAAAGTCTGTGGGCAAGCAGATAGGACAGCCCACAAAGGGTAGGGATGCTTGTGAGAAATCTGTTTTCAGCTGCCATCAGCTATTGAGTTTCCTACTAAACTAATTCGTTAAGGCTGAATTGCAAAGGCAAGTGACAGAACAGTCTAACTTGTGTATTTAAATAAATATTTCCTTCTTTGTAAACAAGACAGTGATTTGTATATAGAACAATAGGACTATGAAAAATGCTAACCACTGTATGTCCTGGTTTTCCCTTCTCTTTCTTTTCTCTTTTTTTCTCTTCTTCTTTTTTTCTCTTCTTTTTTTTCTCTTCTTTCCACTCCTTCACTGAAGGAGTTGTGAGTACCAGTGAGAAGGATGGTGTGTGCAGCAGAGCTGAGCCAGGTGTCTGCTCTCACACCTGATCCATGGGCACTGCTTTGGAACTGCAGCATGGAAGTTTGGAACTTGATAGGAATTCTGTTGCCTCTGGAAGTGTTTTTAGACAAATAAAACAAAATCCTGTAAGGAATGATGGAAAGAAACTGTTGAATCTCTTAACCCCTTTCTGCTCAGGGATTTATATCCTTGGGCAGCCTCTGGCCAAGTCACAGTTTTGCTATCTCTGTTTAATCTTAATGAAAAATTCAGTGAGCACAGTGCTTTGGCTCTTTCTTTTACAGTCGTTTCTTCTTTACTGTGGTCCGCATGCCACCCTCGTTAAATCCCAGCAATGGGCCCAGTCACGCTCGTACCTGCTTGCCTTTGAAGGGGGCTTGCAGTGCCCCGCGCCCGGGCTGCTTTCGTTCCTGCGGCTCGCTTCCTAGCAGCACATCTCCCTCTTGTGGCCACGCCGGGAATTTCTGCTCGTTAAAAAAATACGGTGTGAATCGACCGAAGTTTGAGAACAAAGGCACAAAACAGATGAGATTTCTTCTACTTCTTGTCTTCTCCCTACCTCTGCCTTGTAAGCCTCCAGCTCAGTAGTTGAGTGGCTAAAATACAGGCTTATTCACACCTGGTTGTGAAAAGGGAGTTCTATCTTTGTATCGCATGGTAGAAAGCATTGTCAGTTGTAGAGCTACTTCTCTGCTTCATCCTTCTTCCAGGCATTCTTTCTAGTTGCCTTCTCTAACCAGCCTTGCATGCTGAACAAACATGCAGCTGGAGGTAGTCCCACAGCTACTGCTATATCAGTTTTCCTGATGATATTTTATGTTGCTCAGTGTCTGCTGTCATCTGTCAAATTCATTCAGTGTATATATACAGAGTGTAGTTACTGTGCATTGGTTGGTATTTCCTGTCTTTCTGTGTATGTGAGCAGTTGTGGGAGGATTTTCTCCACTTGTTTTGTTTTAATATATATATAATCATATATATATTATCATATATCATTTATTGTGTATTTTGTTGCTTTGGTTTTTTTATGTACCTTGGCTATCTTCTTCCACATCCATTTCTACAACTTTGAGTTCTATCTTATTTGTTATTGGTGCACTATGCATTTTATTACATGTTATAGTATCATCCTTTCTTTTTAATGTGACTATGCATATACCTTTTTTTATGTCTCCATAAAACCACAGATGAAATATTTTTTATTGACAAGTGTAACTTGTATAACAAAAAACAACAAACAAAAAAAGCCATTTTAGAGGAGTCATAGTCACCTTCTCTTTTTTTCATATTGAGTTTTAAAACCAAAATAATTTCATAGGTACTGTGTAGAGTACCTTAAGCTGTATATCTTAGATGTATTCATGGATCAACATATTAGCATTACTGCTACTCATCTGAAACGTGTTTTGCCTTCTCCAGTTTAGAGGCAGAGAGCCACTCCATCTTGGGAGCTTCCTATCTGTATTGATGGTCTCCCTGTAGAAGTGAGAGGGCGCCAGCCATTACAAGTCATCTCCTGTTCTCTGACAAAATAGTGATTCTGAACTATGCTCTTTTTGCAGACAAATGCTTTCAACAGCTTATGTAAATGGTTATGAAGGGCTCTTCCCATCCACAATGGGACGACTTCATTAGATTTAAAAAAACCTTTCAGATATGTCATATGTAAAACAGTTGCTGAAGACTCAGGTGTAGTTGGAGCTGCAGTTGCTAACCAACAGTTTTCTCAGGTGCATGTGTTCATGAGGACGCTGAGTTTGTGGAATTACACATATGGCTGCTGTATTTCAAAAAGTGTTCAGTTGCTCTACTCTGCTGTAGCCTAGGTAAAGGTACACATTGAATAATTTATGCTGGGTTTTGTAACTTGGCACATTGTGATAAATACGTCTAAATTTTCACACAAAAAACACATGTAGCATAAAACTGTCTTCCATGTGAAGTGTTCAATGCCAATTGCTATGCATACGTGTTTAGGTTTTAGACTTCTGACTCGAAGGTGTAAAAGTCTCTTGAAATTAAGATGTACCAAGAAATACTTCAAGTAGATTCAAATTATTGACCATTATTGCATGTACTGTATTTGATTCGTGCAGAAGTCAGAATTGGGTGACTAAAGAACAATGTATTTCATAATTTGTAATGATAATGAGAAGAATCATATGTTCAGGTAAGAACTGAAATGCTCTTCCTTACAGGTTCAAATGGACCACAGTTGTTTACAGTTGAACAGTGGGGTACCCCTGAAAAATTGCCAAGAGCTCATACCTGGTGAGTATTTAATTTAGGTAAACTATATCCTTGAGTTAATGATGAAATGCTTAAGAATTTTCATCTGTTTTTCAGCTTTAATCGCTTGGATTTGCCCCCGTATGATTCATTTGAAGATTTATGGGATAAACTTCTTCTAGCGATTGAAAATACTCAGGGCTTTGATGGGGTGGATTAAACCACAGACATAAATTGTAACGGTCCAGTGCTGCAACTTCATTTCAAGGGTTTACAGATTTGAATTTTCCAGGGACTACCATTTTACTTAGTCACATGAGTTTTCAATCTTCATAGTGTCACTTGTAAAATAAGTATTAAAAATTCTCTAACGTTTGAAAACATATTTTGCCATTTCCACAGTTTTGTATACTTTGATAGTTACTACGAAATATACATTGGATGGGCCAGTGCCAAGTAAGTCAACAGCTAAAATGTTTTTAAGCAGTTGCTTGTTCTTACAGTATTTGACAGACTGTCCTGCAGTAAACTACTGAAGTAAAACTGTGAAGAAATCTTTGCAGAGGATGTAAATTTGAATTGCTGCTTTGAGAGAAACGACTAAAATTGTTAGTGAGTTAAAAATACGTACTTCATGTAATGCAATATCATCTGTGCTGCTTCAGGCTATTTGCTACAGACCTGCCCAAAGCACCTTATAATTCAGCATAATTGGTAAAACATTGCAGAACATCTGTTGGTGTTATCAGCTATCAGTTTGTAGAACGTTGACTTGCTTACAGTTTTTTTTATTTTATTATTTCTATTTCTAACTTGCTTTTGTTAAGACAGTGTAACAAAATTGGGACTTTCTATAAGGCACAAGCAGCATAATTCTGAATAGTAATGAGAAATTGTATCTTTTCTTGTCAGAATTTGTATACTGTTGGTTTATTGAGTGTTCACTTTTTTTGATAAATTTGTAGTTCAACAATGGATAATGTTTTCAATTCAGCATTTTTGCAACAAATTAATCTTAAAGCAAAATTTGTATGAGTATCACAGAGTATTGGTTACTGGTAGTTAGAGGCCTTTATTATCCATTCTTGCAGTATTGCACTACGTAACAATAAAGAACATGTTTACAGGGTTTTCTGGGCCAAGTTCAGCAGTCTGATGTGTGCAAGCTTCTCAGAAACGTATGGGAGTTTTGCACATATAACCAGGGGCAGAATTTGGTTCTTTAATATGTTTACAGGTTATGCTAATTTCTATAGCTGCATTTTTATATTTTTTCTCCACTGTTAGTCTAGAAACCAAATTTGTTAATACAGTATAACCAAAGTCATAACCAACAATGTGCAATTTATTGTAGATCGACCTGTCATATAAATATTAGTTTGATTTCTTTTGTAAATGTGGGTATTATTTTGTATGAATATTAATGCTTTTTTGTTTGTTTTTTTGAGCAAGTGCTGGTTAAAAAGATGAGTCAGCTTGATGATAAAAGAAAAAGAATTGATTGATATACCCAGCTTGCTGTAATTTGAACTTTTTATTACCAACATGATCAGAGGAAATGACAGCATCTAGCTTTGGCTAGCAAGTTTCTCTTTAGTCAGTCTTCAGAAATATGCAAGAAGGTATTGTAGCACATCTCTCTATGAAGATATGTAAATTGTGTAACTTGTAATGGGTCTTAAGGGATATTTAAAATCCCGGTTTGTTTTATTCTTTGACTAGGTTGCTAGGGCTGAGGATACTACATGTAAATAAAGGTAATTTATACAGATTTCCCAAATCTATAAGCAGTTTTGTAAAACACGAATGATATATCAGTAAATCTGTATAGATTTGAATGTAGCAGTATTTGTTGCATACTTTAAAGTATAAAATAAGAATCCTGAAAGCAGTAAATAAAAGTTTATTCTGATAAGTTGTGACTCAGTTATTCGAAGTGCAAGTTGATAATCTTGAAATAGTAACAATTCATTGCATTTAGTACTGTTAAGTACACTGTGAACAATAGTTCCACCATAATACATTACTGCATATATATGTAGCTGCTTACGTGCAGAAATACTGTTTGCCAGACATGCTGCCTTTAAAAAATGCTTTCTTAAAAGAGAAATTTTGGATAACTGCAAACCTTCATTGTATTGTCAGCCCAGAAACACTACACAGCAGAGAGGCAAAGGCCCCACAGAAACTCCAGCTGACTGTCAAGTTCAGTTCAACCTGTGGGAGAAGCCTTCTCAGCTGGTCACAGGCATACAGCTGACAGACATCAGTTGGTGAGTGCAGCAGTGGAAAGAAAAGAGCCCTGAAATTCTGCTCCCAGACAGCATGGAATGTCTAGCAGTGGTGGGGATGTACTACAGGGCTTGGTCCTCAGTGCCAGCTCTGGGAAACACCCTGATGCATGGGAGGGGGCTTGTGAGGAAGGATGCTGCTGCTAGAGAGTGTCTGGTACCTCTTCTAGGAGCTGAGGGCTCGTTAGCCTTACCTTCAGGAGCTGTGCTACAGGCATGGCACTGTGTTGCGCAGTTCAGGAGCCGGTGGACAAGGGAGCAGACTTGGAGCATCATGAAAGATGAACAACGGAACATAACCAGGATTTTTGTGGCGACCTTGTGGAGGCAAGTGATCAAATCATGGAGTGATGGTAAGAAGGGAAAGCTAAGGACCATAGATGGGCAGCTGCTGAATATAGATTCCCAGTGTGGACAAAGCTTGTGACCTCAGGCAGCAGAAGATGCTCTTCTTCACTAGCCTTAGGTATGAAATTTCAGAATTGTTTTGATGCTGTTGGAGACAAAGAAAGGGACAAGGTACAGTCGGGAAGGGCTCAGAGCTAGTTTAAAGCCAGAACTTTAAGCTAGTTTGTTGAGGGATGGCAGTAACAAACCAGCGTAGAGTGTGAGAACACGGGTCATTGGTGCTAATACTGGGGCATGTCGACAGGAGGTGGCCCTTGTGGAAGCTGCCAAAGGTTGAAGAGGGTCCACCTCAAGAGCCTGAATGCAGTTCACAGCCAGGAAAAGACTAGGAGGAGCAAGAACTCCTGTGTGCAGACACAAAATACAATGAAGGTGTGATGGGATGGTACATGTGGCTGCAGCTGCTTGGATGCAGGGAGCCCTTTGGAAGGGGGTTAGCAGGCTGATTTGGAGCCTTGCGATGTAGGACGTAAGAGACCAAGTATCCTGCTGTGGAGTTGGATTAGGTTACCCATTTCTCATGAAGAAGTAGGTAGAGTTGTCTTGAAAGCATCTCAAGGAACTCCGAAGTTGCAAACCATGGTTATTACAGGAGACTAAGTTCCCTGATCAATGCCAGAAAGCCACCATGAGGGATCTTGGAGGTTTCAGAAGGGAATGAGAAACAACTGAACCAGTGCTGGACTGGCTAACAAGGCTGGTGCTCCTGGATCTGCTGCATGTCACTTTTAACTTGTGTTTTCCCTCCTCCCTGCTCCTAGAAATGTCCCAGACTGGGAGGAAGGGGTTAACTCCAAAAAGCCTACTGAGATGGTTTAGCAAAGTATTTCACTAGAAACACTGTTACTAGTGTGGTTCTGTGAGCCAACTGCTGACCCCTTTCATAGTTCTGTGGATCGCACTTCATAAACACAGGAGGATGCAGTTCACCTCTGTAACAATTTCATTACTTTTGACACCCAGCAGTGCCAGGTGACAGTACATCAGAAAAAAATTCCCAGGTAGGTATGAGATAAATGTATTGATCAGTACAAAGCATAGATTTGAACAATATGCCAACTGTAGAGTGCAGGCTGGACCAGAAAGCAAGAGAGAGGACGGCCATGACAGAAATAGTTTCACTTTGTTTTAAACACTGAACTGAAAACTAATAGATGTTTTTAGTATTTGTTTTCTCTGCTGCTCCAAGACTGAGAGCAGTAAGCGTAAGAGTTCATTGCCATTGATCATGGCCTCTGCAAGCAATTATTTATTCAAACTGATGTTAATAGAACCTGAAAAATACAAGAATCTGGCCTGCATGTCACCTCTTCACTACTGATGAGGCTGTGGCCCCTGGCTGGTGCCTTCCTCGGCAGTTGCTATCTCATCTGATTGGCTTTGGTTTTCAGCAATGCAAAGAGCCCGAGGATTTTCTGGGTTACCGTGTGGCTTGGAACTCTGCTGAGAGCCGAAGGAGCTGAGAAAGCCGAGCGGTGCTGCGCGGGGTCACGAGATGGCGCCTCCGCTTCCAGGCTGCGCGGGAACGCAGCTGCAACACGACTGCTGTCCTTAGCTCACTTCAGCTAGTCTAAATCAGGTAAAGTATGTTTGAGCTGGTTCTAATGCAAAGTCTGCTTAGAGGCTTCCTTAAATTGTCAGCCTGTGTCAATAATTTTAGTATTTTGGTCCTTCTCTAAAATTGGCTTTCTGTACAATTTCCCATTTACTCTAAGGACTGTCATGTGTAAATGCTTTGTGGTGGTGTGTTACAGAAATGAGACCTTAGCTATGAATAAGAAACATCCAATAGCAACTTAAAACTCGGAGAGGGACCTGTGTCTTTTTTTCCCCTCAAAATTAACTTTTTCAGGCTGGGTTTTAGTCATCTCGATTCGTTCCTTTTTCATGAAGTGATATAGCTGATTCCTTAGCATTCTTCCTCCGTTGTGAGCCACAGCTGTGGGTTATTAGGGGGCTAAACAGTAATTTCTTTTAGGTGCAGCTGAGGCATCACTAGTGCTGCTCGAAGGAGACATGACATAAAGGATTTTTAATACTATCAGTAAGTCACGCCTGTAATATAGTAAACTTAAGGATAGGTTTGAGTCCAATAATTTTCCCTCCTTGTCCTCTTGTTTTTGTGTGTTTTTTTTTTTTTTTTTTTTTTTTTTTTTTTTTCCCCTCTCTAACATCACTGTTTCATGCACAAACGTACTTTGCAAACTACCTACTGCTTTGGTGTTTGATTTTTCTGCAAATCCTTAGTTTTGGTGCTGGTTCAGTAGTCGACTGTGTTCACAAAAATCAGTGCATTTCCCATTGAAATCCACAGACTCTCTGGCATACCTTCAAAATGAAACATGACCTGGATCGGCACAATTTCCTTTTTCCTTTTGTTCTTTTTTTCAGTGTGACTTAAACGTTACTTAGCCAATACATGATACTCTTACCAAGTCCCCAGAGTGGAAATTACATCATTACAATGAGAACATACTAAAACATGTATGAAATATTTAGAAGTGAAGATGTCTCTTTTAAGCACTGTTTTCATTTACTCATTCCTTGTGTGGTAAAAAGTAGCTTAGATTGTTAAAACAGAAGACTCACCTCTTTTGTCTGTCATTGCTTAGAATGTCTGTTTATTTGTGTTTTCCTTTCTGTTTCTTGTTAATTACTTTGTTGTGGCGCTTGGATTCCTCACGTAGATCATAAATCATTATCGAATTATCTTCTTTGTATGCGATTCTATTGGGAGGGGCAGTTTATTTTCATATCTCTCCTTTTTAATGAACCGTTTGTTTAAAGGAACCAGCGCTCCGTTCTTATGATGTGAACCGAGAGCAGCTCACGTATTATCTGCAGTAAGACCACCGCCAGCAACAAAAACGTCTGTACGTTCAAAAGGCAAACACCTACCGTCTTTGTTGTTGCAAACGAAGATTAAGCATTTATCTAGCTGCTGCATTGCTCTTCGTGGCTCACAAAATCAGCATGTGAGAAGCAAGCCTAGCTTTGGTACTCTTACACGGAGTCATTTTTCTTTGAAGTAGAGACTTAACTGCTTTTTCTGTGTGAAACGTGTATCATTAGCACGCTAATCAGAATACAAAAAGCTCGCAAAGGGGATAATGAGGGAGAACTTGTATGTAATACTTGTTTTACATCCACGTGACTCTGTAGAGAAATGTTTTGTTTCGCTGAGCTGTCCTTAATTTGAGGTTTCTTGCTTAATGAGACTTCAAACAAATTCTGCATTGTGGGTTTCAGGTTTTCATCCCAGAGAGAGGCTTGGGATTTCGGGGGGAGGGGGGGGGGGGGGGGGGGGAAGGGGGGAGGAAGGGGGAAGGGGCGGATGGCTTGAAAAACCTGAACAAACATTAAGTGAGCACGCCTCTTGAGGAAAGACAGATAAGGCAGCCTTCCTGCATGTGGCAGTGTAGAACTTCCAGCTGAAATATACCGCAGACTGAAAACATGCATTGCAATTTGTGTTTCTTAAGCCCTTTTGAGTGGATGTTAAATCTAATGAAAAACGTGTTCATAATTGTCTGATAGCTTTTCTGATATTTTCTACAAGTTGCAATATTTCTGACTTGGATTTTCTTTTGAGGGCTGTGAAGTACGACCTTTTGGAGGCTGCGAACACACATGTCCTGCTACACACTGCTGTTGGGAGCATGTGAAATGCTAAAGGTTTAAATCAAATTGCCCTGAGGAATGGTTACTGACCTTTTGAATGCAAAGCTGTCAAAACCTTCAGCTAGACATCGGCTAGAGAAGAACACTTACGGCAGATCAATGCAAATTAGCAAACAATGTGGTGCTGACTTTTGGTAATTCCTAGTTAGTAAGAAACAGCTCCCGTGCTCCAGCAGCTGCTGGAAACAAACCCAATGTGCTTGTGTTGCCATGAATAACATGTAATAAGGTGGTTTTGTTGTTGGTTGGTTTTTCTTTCTTTCTTTCTTTTGGGGAGGGGGAGGGGGGCGGAAAGGCTTTTATAATCTACTTAAGAAATTAAAAGTTTTCATTAATTACCAAATCCTGATACAGTTATCTGAGCAGGGCGCTTCACTGACTTCAAAGGGATTTTTGTCTGCTTAAGGAATGCAGGGTCAGGCCCTTAACTAGTGATAACTTTCTTCAGTGAGTTGTCAGATATGACGAACTATGCCACTTTAATGGAGGTTACCCTCGCCATGCCATGCCATCCCTTTGTCCTGAAAACCGCCTTTCTTCACTTGCTCAGGTAATTGAGTTTCTGGGTGGTTGCTATGTGCAGCTGGAAATGACTCTGCCCAAAACTGCACTTTCTGAAAATGTAATTTCTTTATGTTGAATAATAATAGCACATTATTTTCTGGTTATGATATGTAATAAATCTAGTGAAGGGAAGTGTTTGACAGATTTATGACTTCTCCCATTTTATGAATTGCTGCCCAACAATTAGTTGTCCCATCTTTAATAGTTTCATTCCTAATTAGTTCTTTCTTCACCATTGCTTGCTACAATGCAAAATTTTAAATGAGTGCCTTACTTTCTATGTCAACTTACAGAATTGAACCAAAAAGAACCCACCAGGAAACCATTCACATGTTGAATTTCACACCAGTAATTACAAGCAACCTCTTGTGTGAACAGTGGTAAGCAGTCATATATATATCCCTTGCTGATTAAATATTTCACAGATTGGTAAAAATAATTCAACATGCTTAATAGGAATGTTGCAGCTGCTCTTCTGTTAGTGTAGTTAAAAGTTAGCTACTAGAAAATTGAAGGTGCTGCTTCACCCAAAGCAAAGTAATAGTTGAGCTCTACTAATGTGGAACTAAAAGTTCTCTTCTTCAAAATAATTCACTTCTACTGTTCTACACGCTGAGAGTTCGAAGTCCGTCAAGACTGTAAGCACTTCCAAAAACAAATTTTCACTTATTTAAGTGTCCACAACTTGTTCTAATGGAATAAAAAGAGAAGAAATTTGAAAATTTTCACTGGAATTAGGAAAGCAAACATTTCAGTCGTGTAAATACTTTTTTTTTTTTTTTTTTTTTGAAGTCCAGTTATGTCATTAACTCCTCAGGTGTAAAGGCTGGCTCAGCTGATCTCTCCCTGTTGGAAGAAATTAATCCTGATGACGTTCTATGTAATGTAACAACTGGACAGCTCAGTTGGTCGATGTGGGGCTGCAGCTGTAGAAAGAATGGAATGAGATGGAAGAGCTCATGTGCCTTGGGGCATCCTGCCCTGGGGGTGCTGCAGCTTGTTTGGGGCACTTTGCAAAGGGCATCTGTGCATTTCTGCCTCTCCTGAAGCTGGTAGGAATTTCTGTACCCTCCTTGAGGGGAGGATTTGGGCTGCTCTGTCTGTTGAGGATTTTCTTATCTCTTTCTACACTACAGAATCGTGCTTCGGATGCTGCAAAAGCTTCTGCTGAATGAGATGCTGCTGCGCTGCTGGATGGGGTTTCTAGTCAGGCATTTGCATGGCCTGGTCCTCTGCTGAGCACGTTAGGCCAATTTCACTCACTCAGATGGAAACTCCTCATCACACAGCTTTTTTCCTAGTTACTTAGGATCAACTTTTTGTTGTGCATATGGTGTGTAGACAGGCAACTGCTGTAGAGAATGCAGTGGAGGGCAATGAGGATGATGAAGGGGCCTGGAGTATCTCCCTTATGAGGAAAGACTGAGAGTCCTGGAACTGTTTAGCCTGGAGAACAGAAAACAGAGAGGGGATCTTATCTGTGCTTATAAATATCTAGTGGGCAGGAGTCAAGTGGATGAAGCCAGGCTTATTTCAACAGTGCCAAGCAACAGAACAAGGGGCAACAGCCACAAAATGGAACACAGGAAGTTCCATAGGAACATGAAGGAAAACTTCTTTGCTGTGAGGGTGACAGAGCACTGGAACAGGCTGCCCAGAGAGGTTGTGGAGTCTCCTTCTACGGAGATACTCAGAAGCCATGTGGATGCTTTCCTATGCAATCTATATAGGAAACCTGCTTTAGCTGGAGGTTTAGACAAGAGATCTCCAGAGATCCCTTCCAACCCCAACAGTTCTGTGAGTCTGTGATTCTGTATGTTGTATGTGTGTAATTTGCCCAATGCAGCAAGTTCTGCCATGGGCCTACATTTGGCTACTTTGACCTTCCAGAGGTATCTGAACATAAATGACAGTGGAATGTTATTTAGACTCTAGCAAACATAGTCCTAGGGTGTATTGGATAACAGCATAGCTGAAACCAGGTTCTACAACCAGCAGCCTTAACTGCTGGATGTTCTCTTGGTCTCTGTAACTAGGCAGGTACAGCTCTCCGGGCCATATGCTGAACTGAACGAGGGACTTGACTGCAGTCAAAAAATATGTTCAGTTTTCCCCCTCCCATCTGATTTCTCACTTGGCCAGAGCAGCCCTTGTGCCCCCACCAGTGCTGACACGGCACTTTGCCAGTGCAGCATTGCACCAACCCAGGGGCTGATGCTGGTGACTGTTCTTGTAGGAGAGTCTCCCTGTGTGCCCATGCTCCTGCCCTTCACCACCCACCGGCAGGGCCACACAGAGCCCCGAGCCAATTGGGCCCTGTACCTCAGCCCCTGCCTGCTGCCCTTGGCTCCCCTGCAATGCTGTGCAGAAAGCTCTTTCCAAACAGTGGGAAGCCCTATGTCCTCCCAAGTGATTCCAGCAGCCCAGCTGAGGTAAAATGCCCGTGGCTGCAGCTGATGGAGGTGGTAATTTCAGCATCAAAATTACAACCTCCTGTGCTGCCCAGCTTTTGGCTCTCCTCAGCCCTGCCCCCTCACTCCTTCCTTGCACCCAGGTGTTGCCTTTAGTGGTCCAACCTGAATTCTTGATGAAGCCATTCTGCTTCAAGTCACAGCTCCATGTGGCCCTTCAAACATCTCGGTCTCCATCCCTGGAGCCCAGTTATGCACAGGGGCACTCACAGGATGAGAGTGCTTGCTCGTGAGGGGGAGGAGGTGCTGGGAACATGCCTTGAAGGCTCCCAATCTGTTTATCTTCACACTCCTGAGAGGCGATCACTCTCCCGTGACAGGGCAGTGCACTGAGGGAGCTGTGCTGGCAGAGGGGAGATAAACCGGCGGGACACAGGCTGTGTGGGCCAAGTGGCCTCTCCTTGACCAGCAATCCCTTATGTCTGTGGGAGATGGAGTGGGACAGGAGCAGCAGGAAGCCTCCTCCAATCCTTTTTAGTAGTTCCTCGGAATAAATTGTAGATAAGAGGAAAGACAGCTGAGAATGCAAAGACAAAGAAAAGAGCTGCAGCCTTTCACAGCAAAAACGAGTAGGTACCTGGAGTGAGGTACATACAGTGATTGATAGTTGGCCTCTGACTTGCTTTGTTTTTTGTTTATTTTATTTCCAGTAATTGTTTCCTGATTGCAAACATAGAGAGGGAAAAAAGACAAATGATTTGCGTGTTTCCTGTTGTAACAGCGGAGTGAAGGTAACTTATACGGGGATGAAAAGAGACCATATTTCATGCTTGTTGCTAAACAAATAGCTGCAGAACAGTGGGTTGTCATGCTAAGCGAAAAAGGCGCTGACAAAAAGCTGCCTCTGTCTCAAAGGTTTGAGAGATTCCTTTGTAGATTCAAACACAGAAAGTGGTAACCTAGGAGATATTCTCTTTCTGCCCATTTATTCTCCATCTGAAACTTATGTTGTTGACCCTGTGTATTAACATTTTGATTTATAGAAGATAACGTCATCATACAGTACCTCGGTATTTTCAGGATTTTGACTTTATATTTGTTGGAGAAATTGTTGAGTGAAGGGACTGTTCTGAGCCAATTAAAAATATATGCATTACTAATGCAGCATATGGGGCAGCTCTACCTGCTGGCTGTTTCTGTTCTTCCCTGCAATGTTCATAAACCATTATTAAAGTTATTCCATGTATTTTAATGCGCCAACTCTATAGCTGCTGCCCTGTGCTATTGCTGAACCGTCAGCAGCCTGGTGTGATCTTTCCTGATTCTGTGTTCATTTTATGTTATGAGAGGGAGTAAAACCAGGAGGAAACAAGTCCTACCAGGGAAAAAAAGGAACAGTTTTCTCATAGATCGGGTGTCTGAAGAAGCTCACTTGCAGGCAGGGTGGCATTGGCCCTGGCACAGGAGCTTGGGAGAGAGAGCATAGTTCTGCTGTTCACCTGAATCCCACAGTTAGAGCTCTGCACTATGTGTAAGGGGAAGAGCACTCCTGGGTTTGGGTATACTTTCAGGTCCATACCCTGTCTGTGCAGCTGTGTTGTGTGTTAAAAGCATCAAGACAAGGTAATCTCCTCCCTAAACTCATGGCGGAGACCATCTTTGCTCTGGTGTGACTAGAGCAGCCTCCTGGGCACCATGAAGCAACATGGCTAAGACATAACCCTTAACTTGGACCAGCAGATCAGTATTGGAGATGGTGGCTGGAAGAAAAAAAAAAAAAAAAAAAAAAAAAAAAAAAAAAAAAAAGACTAATGTAGCAAATAAATGGATTTCTTCCACTTTGGCGTTTGTTGGTTTAAACCGTATGAGGTCTGTGTTAAAATCCCTTTGTCGATGAGGTGTGCTTTTCCTGTACAGGAAGGCTCCCTGGAGAGAAAGTTCATTAGCATCCCAAGGGCTCAGCCCAAGGTGTGTTTGCCCATCTGCTCCGGGAAGGAGTGAATCTCCTTTGAGAAGGCAGCTGAGATGGTAACTGTACGTGGGTTTGGAATGAAGCAAAAAACCACTAAGTGACCAAATGTGCCGAAAGCAAACATTTGTATGGTGAGTCTTAATGGAGCTGGCTTAACATATTGTAAATCTGTGAATACAGTTGTAACAGGATCAGGAGTTTGGCATGAGCAACAAGCAAGTGGCCAAGCTTGCCTCTAGTGACACCAGATCAAAAACGTTCAGAGCAAGAACTGTAAAGTAGGAAGGAGTTTCTGTAAGCAGAAGGGAGTAACGCTGCACCAGCAGCACTGCAGATGTGGCTTCCATCAGCTGGATTTGAAGGCTTGACCAGCTGTAGGCAGAGCTGAGACGGTGCAAATTGCTGTAATTCTCCTGCAGTTAAAAAGGCTCTGGCAATTACTGCTGCTCTCAGGCTGCTCTGAGAGAGATGTCTGCGGTTCCCATATATAGTGGCAGCTGTACCAAGGTGGCTGTGCCATCCTCTGTTCTGGGTGCCTGTGGCTATAGCCGTGGGGCAAGCCAGGATGTGGCAGTAGGGAAGGGTTAAATATGCAGGCTCGGATCAACGGGGCCAGCAGTTTTGATGGCTTTGGTGTTGGGATGTTAGTTTAAAATGAGATTTGGGCTGCAGCTTGGGTGTTGTGTCCAGGCCAAACAGTGCTGCTTTGGTGGCTTTTACCAGGGCACCAGTATGATACAGCCAACACTGTGCTATTCCTTCTTCTCAGGTTTCTGAACTGAAATGAAAGCTGAGCTGAACTGCTCAGTGCAAAACTGACCGTGGTAATTGTGAGCTTCTATCTGGTTCAAACTGCAAGCAATGTAAATGGTTTAAAACCACAAAAAAACTTGCTCCAACCTGAAAGGAAATAATATTCTCACCCTTAGCCCGGATCTGTGCCTTGCTGTGGCTGCTGAGGTCTTGAAAACAGGGAGTTCACTAAGGAAAAACCCATTTCCAGGTGAATTTTCAGTTTATTTCCTTTCCCTGAGATTGTTACATGCCATCTCAGTGAAGAGTTCTGCCTGTTTGCTTTCATTCTAGAGATGCTGGCAGCACTTCAGACAAAGCCTATAAGCATCATGGTCATGAGACTTCACTGACTGTCAGAAAGTCTCTGTCTCTCTTTGTTGGCTCTTAACATGAAAAAAAAAATCTGGACTTTGCATCTTCACCCCATTCAGCAGCTACATGCACAGAACACTGGAACAAAGACTTGAGCTGGATCAGTTCATGTCAGTCTGATTTTTAAAATCTTTATTTTTAGGAAATGTATAAACTGTGCTCATCAGGGCTGAGGCTGAGGGTGAAGTGCAGCGTAAGGTAAGTCAGGTAATCCACAAGCTGCATGCTGTTATTCCAGCTGTTGAGAGCAACCTTTAAAGAGAACTCTTACTACCGAGGTCTGAAGACATTGAGGAGGTCACTGCTGAATTACTACAAGGTATTATTGCTTTGAAAGATGTGTGCATCTCACTTACAGACACAAAAATCGGAGGGAGAGCATATGTGGACCTGGAAAGAACCACAAAATTAGGAAGGTTTTCCATAATTTCACACATTTGCCAAAAATAAAAATCGAGACAAGTGAGAAATTCTGCATTGATGAGAGGAGAAAAACTGCTGCCCTGGAGCAAAGTAGGCATGGATTTGTTTGTGTTGGCTGGCATTATCTTGTACCCTGTGGACTGTCATTGCGCCTTTCTCAAGATAACAATTCTGCGAGGCTGTTAGCTGAGGAGGTAATTATGTTTACTGGCTCCGTACTTACTAACGTGGTGGATTTGACAAAGTGTGGCTGGCAGTGCCTTTAAACTGTGGCTCAGCCAGTGGCAAAATATGAATTTAGATATGTTATCTCAAGTCTGCACCATCTCTAAGGCAATTAATTACTGGAAAATGTGTTAAGATAAAAACATCTGACAAATGAGGGAGGGAGAGTTTGTGCTGATCTGGTTACAGCACTGCTTTATTCTAGTATGGAATTTATCCGGTTCGCTCAAGAGAAATACGAAAATGGAAATATTGGCGTTGCTTCCAGCTGCCCAGACACAGGCACAACGAGTGCTCTGAAGGGACGCACTATTCTTTGCTGATCCATTTCAAACAAATGCTGCATTTGATCTCATGAGCCAGAACCTCCTGCTGGCACAGCACAGTCCAGGGAGACAGCAAAGCAGAGTCAGCGCAGCAACAGGACCGGCAGTGAGCACAGACAGCGCAGCAAATGCGAACCACCCATGAGTGGGGACAGGGCTCTCCCTCCGCTCCCTTCCAGAGAGCATATTTGCCCCATTGCCTACTGCGGCCAGAGCCTGCCCTGACTGAGGGCTGGTGGCTGGATGAGGTATCCCTGCCCAGCAGAGTGGGACTGTGCTCTGAGCCGGGAGTACTGCACTGCAGTGATTCTTTTGCTTCAAACTACGATGCTAAGCACCCATGGCACTCCATTCCTGTGTATTCACTTCGGGTCGGTGTCTGTTGGGGGGGTCCCACTCAGCCCCGCTGCGAGTGGTGCCCCTGGGCCCGGCCGAAAAGTTTTCCACGGGGCCCTGACCCCCTGCCTTGGGGGCACTGCTCTGCTGCTCGGGAAGGACGTGCAGGGGTGATGGCTGGAAGCAATACATCACCTCGGAACAGATCAGAACCGCGTCTCAGATTACATCTGCCCTAATGGGAAATCCATACGGAAAATGAAGCCCGCTGATAAATATTTGGTAGTTGCACACTGAAAAGGACTGTGCTTTTGTATCACAGCATAAACGTGTGGTACTCCTGGGCCTTCATCAGACTGTCTCAAAAACATCGACTGTATCTATTTGTTTACTCTTATGCAACCTTAAATGCCTTGGCTGTGGAATTGTTTTTAGTATCATTTATTTAGATTGAGTGAGAAGAATTGCAAAAATATTAAGTTCCATTTTCATGTTTTATTAGCTTTCTTTGGAAGTGTTCCATTTGACACCCCAGTAGTTGTGCACAGTTCCTTACTCCAACTGTGCTGTGAGTTGCTTCTGGGCCATTGTGCTGTGCATAGTGCTCATCAACTTCCAAGGAACCACCCCAAATCGTGAGGTGAATCCCACGCAGTTCAAAGATACCTAATTTAAGACAGTGTCAGAAGAGGAAATTGCAGATAAAAATACATTGAATGTTTTTGTTGCTGTGACTACAACTGAAACCCTTTTTACCTATTTACCCCAGTGTTATTTGCTCTCCCTGAACCCAGTGCAGTGCTGAGCACAACAGCGGTGCAGCAGCAGAGTGAGTCATGGGGTGCCCTGCAGATGATGGGAGGGCAACTGTGGACC
This sequence comes from Lagopus leucura, assembly GCF_019238085.1. Classification (NCBI taxonomy): domain Eukaryota; kingdom Metazoa; phylum Chordata; class Aves; order Galliformes; family Phasianidae; genus Lagopus; species Lagopus leucura. Next base: position 5,141,121 of record NW_024962269.1, read on the forward strand.
TGCAGACCTCAAACTTCCCCGTCACTGTGTTTGTTTTCCAGCGAATCTTGAATTCAAGTTGAGTAGGAGAAAGTACAAGTAATGGAATGAGCTGTAGACAGGTGTGAGCTCACCAGGCAATGCTGAACTTATTTATAAGCAATTCAGGTTATTTTTGAGCTCTAATAAATGGTTTTCATTTTTTTTTTTCTAGTTCATACTTTTTTTGTGACTGGATAAAGTAAAACACTGAGGAAGTTTCAAAAGGACCAAGTGGGTCCTGATGCTGTATCTTCTCTTATTTGGACACCAAAATGATGGATGTGCCATTCTGCTGTGCAAAGTGAGTGTGAAACTGCCTGGACACCTCTTGGGTAGCTGTGATTTGCATGCAAAACCCGTATTTCCTAATTACCTTTCCTGAATACTCATGCTAAGATCAGAGAAGCTGAAACCATCTGCTCAGGTATTTTTGGCGAGTAAGAAAGGGGATGGAGGTGAGCTACGGCTTGCACTGTATTTGTGCAGCCCTGCCGTTCCATGAGGGGCTTTTAGTAGAGTCAGGAGCTGAGGCCGTGGCCCCGTGATGATGCAGCAGCGGGACAGGGTTTGGCTGCCGGCTCCCGGGAGCTTTGCAGCGCTGGCAGGAACACAAAGCAGTACAAACAGCAGTACAAACTACCCGTCCCTGCCGTCAGCAGCTCTCACAATGAATGCAAACAGGGGGCAAATCTGCTGAGTAAGAAGATGCCTTCCATACGGGGTGATTTTAGAAACGATAACTCTGAACAGACAAAAAAGAGCTTAGAGTCCCCATTTCCAAATCAGCTGCCAGCGTGGGGTAAGATCACGGGTGAAGCCGAGAGCTTAAACGCTACCAGCAGCGTTTGGTTTGATGACAGCCGTCGGGTGCCTGCAATCAGCCTGGGCTGGGGCTCCCGGGCCGCGTGCCCGCTCTGCCGAACCGGGCGGCACCGCACCTGCACTGGGCATCGCAGGAGTCGCCGCCCGCCGGGCACGGAGCCGCACGCGCATCCGGCCCACTTGCAAATGACGCCGGCCCGGCTTGGGAGGGCTCCGGGCGGGGTGGATCGCCCCAAGGCGCGGCTCGTGCAGAGCGCCGGCCGCGGGGCTCGGTGGGTTGGGGGTCACTGGAAGAGGCCCAGATGGCGCCAGCTCTTCCCCCCACCCCCTCCCCGTTCCTTCTATGGCCGCTCGTGAGCGGGCCGGCTCCTGCCCCCCGCCCGGCCGAGCCTTCCCCGCCCCGGGGGCATTGTCCGCCGTAGCCCGCCCCGTCCAGCCCGGCCCTCCCCCCGGCCGCCCGGCCCTGCCCCTCGCCCCTCTCCTCCCCGAAGGCCAATGGAGACGGGATGCGGAGAGTAGGGCCGGGACGGGCGCGCCGGGGCCGCTCCGTCCGCCCCCAGTCTCCTCCCCTCGGCCGCTGACCGCTCTCTCGCGGCGGCCGGCGGGGCATGCCAGCCGCGTCCCGCTGCATGGCGCTGCTCCGGGCGCTGCTCGGGGCGCTGCTCCTCCCGATGCCAGGTGAGTCCGCACGCGCCCGCCGCCGCCCCATTGTCCGCTCCGCTCCGCTCCGCGCGGCCGCACGTGGTTTTATTTATCCGACATCGGCGCCCGCGCGGCACCGGGAGCGGGAGAGGGACGGAGCGCGAGGGAGAGCGCGAGCGCGGCCCCGCTTTGTTCGCGCCGCGCCACGACGGGGCGGGCGGTGTGGGGCGGCGGGCGGCGCCCCGCCGGCAGGAGGCGCTCGTGGGCCGCGGGGCGCGCGGCTGTGGGCTGCCACGCGCTTGCGGCCCCGGGGGTGCGCGAAGGGCTGCGGACGAGAGGCCCTCGGGGGCCGGCGATCAGCCCGAGAGGGTTCCGCCAAAGAGTTCTTGTAAAATTAACCTTTTACGACTCGCCCCGCTCCAGCTCATTTGACAGGCTTGTAAAATTAGCGAGCTCGCTGCCCGGAGCCGTACCGGCAAAACGAAGCCGACACCTGTGCGGCAGCCCCTGCGATAGGGCGCGGCGGGGCTGTGAGGCGAATCCCGCGTGGTGAGCGCCGAGCGCGGCTGTGGGCGCGTTGAGCTGACGGGGCGTTGCGGAGCCCGACGGCTTCACGCGACCCAAAGCCCGTAGCGCCGATTTCCCCGAGGGTTCTGGGGTGCGGCTGCGGGGGCCCGAACTCCTTGCAGTCGTTAATAGCGAGTTAAGTTGCACCTCGTGCTGTGCCTGCTGCTCCCAGCTCGCAGTGCGCTCCATCCCTACAGCCGACGTCTTTCTCTCTCCCTCAGGAGTGTGGTGCTTTAGCGAACTGTTCTTTGTGAGAGAGCCTCAAGATGTGACGGCCTCCAGGAAGGATGCGGTGGTGTTAGACTGCCAGGCCCGTGGGGAAGCTCCTATAACTATTACGTGGTTGAAAAACGGAGGCAAAGTGTCTGAAAATGAAAGGATCTACACCTTATCCAATGGCTCTTTATACATCAGTGAGGTGGAAGGAAGGAAAGGAGAGCAGTCTGATGAAGGATTTTACCAGTGCTTGGCTCTGAACAAGTATGGAGCCATTCTCAGTCAAAAAAGTCACCTTACGCTAGCAAGTAAGTGCCAGCTCTTGTTTGTTAACCTGCTCCTGAGTCTGTGGCTAAAGCTCCTCAACAGTGCAAAGCGACTTACTGCTTTGATGTTTGTGTGCTTGAAAAGACGAATCCTGCAGGTTTGTTTCTTTTTAAATGTGTAAATATTATGAACAAAACTTGTCATGGCCCTGTCCAGTCCTTGGTGTGGGCAGGGAGACACAGCCACACGGGGGGGTCTCATGGGTTTGGTGCCTTGTGTGTGTGCAAGCTGCAGTGCAGAGCTTCGCTGGCATGCAGGCAACCTGCTACAAAAGTTCTGGGTCTTGTTTGTCAGGTGCCATTTGTGAAGCTTTTTCCGCAGTTATCTACAAATCTAATCTTTTTTGTTTTCCTGGTCTGATAATTTGATGTTGTGCTGAGCAATCTTGGGGATATCCTGGGGCCAGAGCAGAATGATAATAGAGTTGCTTGTCTTTGAGATGGGAGGGAGCAGAATGGTTTTCAAGACCTCGGTGAAGACTGAATTACCAGGTCCTTACTGTTCCAATAGATAAGATAAAAGGGAATGGCCTCCAGTTGCACTTGAGGAGGTTCAGGTTGGACATTAGGAAAAACTTCTCCAAGAGTGTGGTCAGGTATTGGCACAGGCTGCCCTGGGAGGTGGTGCAGTCACTGTCCCTGGTGGTGTTCAGGAGCCATGGAGATGTGGTACCTATATGGGTTAGCAGACATTATTGGTAGGTGGACAGTTGGACTAGATGATCTTGGAGGTCTTTTCCAACTTCAGTGATTCTGTGATATGCTGTGTACGTTCAGCCAAGCAGACACGGGTACTGTCCCATTTGGAGATACTGCACGGTCCTCTGGGATCAATGCTAAGGGCCTGTTATGCTGTGCCATTAGGGAAGCAAGAGTCATGACTGTAGGGCACTCCAGGCCCTTATGCTGGATGAATGGTGAGAGGAATAGTTGCATGTTAGTGCTATTACAGCCCTAACAGTCTGACCCTGAGTGTGTGTTGGCCTCCGTTTCCCTACCATTTTTAATGTATTGAACAAGAGATGTGTGCTGCAGAATGAATGCGATGCCTTTCCCATGACAGTGCAGAGCTTTGCCAGTAGGCTGGAATCATTTCAGAGAAAGTGTAACACAGAGAGTACACAGTTTATATAGTCTTCTCATGTTCCCTCACTAATAGAACTTAACTGATGAACTTAATTTAATAGGAAAAGGCTTCCTTTGACCTCTTCAACCCTGTTCTTAGTGGCAAGTTGCACTAAACCATGGCACTGATACCTTTGTGGAAACTAGGCGTTACTTGAAAATTACCAGTTTATCAAATTCAATCTGAAATTAGTTAATATAGTTGGTACATGATGCTCATGTTAACTCATGTTAACATTCAGGCTTTTCTTAACATCTGTATTTTTTACTTCTGAACGAATTACAAAAACTTAACAGTAAGGTATCAGGAAGGTGTGAAATACCTTCTTCAGTGAGCCAGAGCTTTGGGCAGTGGAAAATCAGCCTGAAAAGCAGGTGGCTCCAAGTAAGTTATGAATTTGTCATGCTGCAAGAGGCTGTGAACTGTAAGTTTTTAAAAACTGGCTATTTATTACTTTGTATCATGGTATCTTATTAATAGGATTAATAGACTCCATGGTTTTGATTAAATGGCGAAAAATAAAGTACTGATGTCGTTGGTGTTTACATTCACATCATTAGCTTTAAGGGAGTCAGCACCATTAATAAAAAGGCTGAAGAAAGCTGTTCTTAAGAGGCTAAGAATCTCATATTGTAAGTATAAAACAAAGCAGTAAATGATGGATTCTGTCTCTGAGACTGAGGAAAAATTAGCAAAGTTTTAAGTCTGAGATGTTGTAGTTAAGTTAAGCACTGTGTTCTTGATCTCAGAACTTCTGGAGCAGCATGGAGCATTGCATGCATTTGTGTATCACAGTAATACTCTTGTAGCATCTTTTTCCCTTTCCTCTGAGGCTGTGTCAAAAGGTTTCCTTTTTTTTTTTTTTTTTTTTTTTTTTTTGAATGCTTATGGCTGGTGGAGAAAACCTGAAGAGATGGTGGTTCCATAATGATCCAGTAGGTGTTACTGACTTGAAGTGGTGATCAAAAGTGAAATCATCCTATGTGCAGCAGTTCGTTCCTTTTGGTCATATTCCAGTCTGCTCCATTGCAGAATGTCAGATCTTTACTGTCAACTACCAATAAAGCAGTGATTGGTGTAATTACCATTGATATCATTGAAGTCTGGAAAGCACGTGCAAAGTTAGTTTTATGTCTCATTTTTACAGTGGTTCTGCTGGCTGCCGTGTCTTGGCTGTACTTTGTAGAGGTCTCAAGTGAATGAATTTTGAAGTCTTGTGGGGGATTTTTTAGACTTGTAAATGTGTTCCGAGGCAGTTCTCAGTTGCTTCGAAAGCAAATTGCCTCGTGGTCAGGGTATGGAAGGAACCGTACATACTAAACAGGTGGAGAATAGGCATTAAATGGGCATTCTTTCTTCGGAGGAAAAAAGCAAATGCTGTCTTTAGTCTGTGGTAGCAGCAGGGTGCGAGGATGTTCTTTTACTCTGCTTGGTCAGAGCTTTTCCCAGTAAGCTTATCTTTTGCTTCAGAATTGTAATGTTTAGTGTTGCATTTGGAAACCAATAACTTTAATCTGTCCAAGAGTTTAAGATTTGAACACACAAGGAGATCAGATCTTGGTTTCTAAAGTTAGGAACTGGAAGCTGAAGGTTGCACTCTTGGCAAGAATTCCATTATTCATGTGCAAATTAAGAATTCACAGGGTTAAAAGGTTAGAAACTGGCCAGGATGAGGTTTACCCTTGTGATAAAGAGCAGATGACCCTCATTCATTGGCCAGTGCTTTCATGTAGCTCCTCTGCAAAGTTAGTGATTGCCATGAATTGTTCTTGAGGAATGCAGAAATTCAAATGTGAGCAGGCCTTTCCTTAAGTGTCACTATGGAGCCTTATCTCCTGAGCACATCAGAGTAGGTCTGCAGGGACAGGGTTCCTCCCCAGAGGCCCCAAGGCTTTGCTTTCCTGTTGTTCATCCATGCACAAAAGAATTTGACTAATTTAGGGCTTTTTTTTTTCTTTCTTTCTTTTTTTTTTTTTTCGGTAAGATCCCCCTACTCTTTTGAGGGAAGCTGTGGAGCTGAGGTATCGCTTAGGTAAAAATAAATATTCGTTTCAGTACATGCTGGTAGTTGTTTCCAAAGCCGGTTGATTGACTCAGGGGGGAGAGAGGGAGGTTCCTGTGTAGCTCTTGGTGAGGCTCCATGTGGGGGTGAAGCGCTAACAGTGAAGAGTAGATGACTCGCTCAAAATTCATCTTATTGCAGCCACAGCGACTGGGAGAGCTCTCTCTGGCTAGAATATAAAAGGAATGTGGATAAAGCCCAAGCACTTTCAGTTCAACTTTGAATCAGCTGAAAGTGAAGTGAGATTTCTGTATTTCTGCACTGTGAATTATGAATAAAAGTTTAACCTCAGTTGACGAAGACTGTCTGAAGTACAGACATCTAGTAAGATAACACTAAGAAAAATGGAGAAGGAGGAATCATGTTTTGAAGTTAGTAACACAGGCTTTGAGTAGAGGCTGGACAGGATGCTTGTTTATTTCCTTTTCACAACAAGTGAGAATTGGGGTCTTGGATGGACGGAATATATACAGCTGCGAGGAGTATTCCTAGGTTATTTTACAGTTTGTGAAGTATTTGGCCTGGTGCACAGAGCAGACTACTTTGTGGAGAGTTTGTGCTTTTGCTTACCTGCTGGGGCAGCGATGTGACTTCTGGTCCCATTGCAATGTCAATAATTGTCAATGTTTATATTTTTATATCCTACATCTCTTGCTCTGCTTTTAAATATTTGATTACTTAAGAGTGCCTCCCACTAAGCCTTATCCTCTACTGCGGCAATCATGCTTTCTTAGCAGTAAACCACGCTTGTTCCAGCTGCTTGTTCTCACTTCTGCATCGTGCCCTTCCTTGTGTGGGCACAGCTACACGTGTGGCTAACAGCACAGGAACTGGTGAGGGTTAAAATAATAGAATTGAAATAAAAGATGGTTTTAAAAACCCAGATGAGTTCCCTGATGTGGTTTGTGATGGAGCCACTTGCATGGTTGTATTGGTGTAACTGAGAGGAGTGATGTAGAGGTGGAAAGGCTTGATGCAGAGAAGGTCTACTGAAAATTAGATAGCCACAGAAATAAGTGTTCATCAAACTGTGGCCTTTGTAGAGTGTTCACATAGGCAGAAATGATAACAACCTTTCTCCTGTTAATTTTTCAAAGTTAACTTAGTTTTTTACCTGAGATAAGGGGGTTAGTAGCTGTGGTCTAACACAATATGAACTTTATTTTGTGTCATTTGATATATCCTCCAAATTTTTGTGCAGCTCGCAGGTATGTTTAATGATGTTAATTAGTAATGGGCAGAGAAAGAAAGTTCTGCAGTGCGGGTGGGGGCAGAAGGGCACCAGTGTTTTCTCACAGAGGTGGAGTGAAGTGGCAAATGGCTGGAGTAGGGAATGGCCTTGCATTGAAAGAGATAGCAAGTCTTAATGCTGTAGGACTAGCATGGTTACAGGCAGTTTGAGGAAGCTTTTGGTTTTGGTTTTTACAAATGCTGCATATAGCTGTTGTTTTGATTAATTGATTTGAGTGTCCTGGGAAGAGAACCTTGCTTCCTAAGCTGAGGGCGAATGTGGCTGTTCCTGAGTGTGCTTAATTCCAGTATTTAAGGCAGGAGGAAGATGTTTAATGTCTCAGTTGAAGTGTGGATTGTTGACAGTAAGGAAGAATAGTAAGATTTTTGTTCTTTAATTGAAATACAATGAAGAAATTAAAAAAAAAAAAAAAAAGACAAATGTTTTCCTTTCTAACACTTTTCCTTTAAGAATTTTCCTGCAGAACTCTCACAAACGTCTTTTGAGCTGAGCTTCTAAAACGAATTTACGGAAGAAATTGTCAGCTTCCTTTAAGACATGACCACTGCTTACCTTTCTGCTTTCTTTACCTGTTCTTCCATCAGTAACTGGTCTGCACATCTTAAGAGTCTTCCTCAGACTAAAGCACGGGCTTTTTTATATCATTGCCAGACAAAAGAAATATGAATGTCTGCTTAACACATATGCACAATGTTTGTTTCCACTACCATGTCACTAGACAATTATGATTTTCAAGGGATTTCTCAACACTTTAGCTTCAGATTTGTCAAACATGATGTCAAATTGAGCCATTTTGTGCCCTTGCTTTTCTTCTGAGCTTATACGACCAGAGCTTTTATGGATTTTTTTTCTTTTTTTTTTTTTTTTTCTTACTGGCTTTTATCAGTTGCACTTTATAATGTCTAATGTTTTTTACCAACTTGATTTTTAAAGGATTGTTTGGTCTTACTGATGGTGGGCTCTGCAGCTAATAAAACCTTCTCCTGTCTGAGAAACGTTAAAGGGAAACACGGTACCATGTGGCATGGTTCTTCTGGGAAGTTGCTCAGAGCTATGACTAGAGGTGTGATTCTTACGTGTGATGGTGTTGTGAAGTATTGAGATTCCTTTTCTACTTTCCTAGTGCAGCAAAAGATGCTGTTGTGCTCTTGCAGCGTGGTGCTCTTCCCTGACACCCCTTTCTTCCCCCTCCTTCTCTCTCTGCATTTCTTGGTGTAGAAATTGTTGAAAGGGCATTCAGTAAGGCCCCTTTTTGTCAGCCAGCTCTGATTATCCTCAAGAAAAGGATCTCACTCTGAGCAGTTGTTTGCCTAGAGACTTGTCACGTCCTCACAATTTAACAGCTGTGGCTATTGATGGTGGGGAACAACTTAAGACAATGACAAAAGAGAATCTTGGAGGAAGAATTTAGAAGTTACTAAGCATTTTCCTACAGAAATACGGTCATCTCCACTGTTGCACAAATTTGTGTTTTGTCTTTGGGTGTTTTCCTCATAATTCCATATTTTTCTACATCTTACATCCAAAATTGTGAACATTATCTTTTGTTTAGTTTTGCATTGTGGGTTTTTTTTTTTTTTTTTTTGTTCCATCAATAGGCCCAGCTGTTAAATTGGGATTGATTACTTCCAGTCTTTATAACTGGTAGTCACCACCTAAGTGAAAAAGTAATCAACAATGTCAAATCTCCACATTTTGTTGAGCAAGTGTGGGTTGTATGGTCAACATTAGTTACCAGGGTCAACCTCTACTTAGCTTTTAAGCAGCAGCATTTTAAGCAGCCTACATTTTTAAGTTGATTGTCTCAGCAATTGAATTAGAGGAGAAAAAAATCAAAGTAAATTGTTTGTGCTGGGCAGTTAGAAATCCATTGGTAGTCTTCCCACATCTGTAGTAAAACTTTTTTTTTTTTTTTTTTTTAATGGATAAAATTGTTACTTTTTTGCAGATAGAGATACAGCAGATGTAGAGAGGAGATGGTTATGAAACCACTGGTTTGGCTGCGGTTTGTGTAATGAAGTTACAACCTTCTCTTCTGTTGTTTTCTCTGTATGTAAAAAGATTTGGAGGGAGATGGCTTTCCTTATGTATTACAGGGAAATGTAAATAAGTACTACCAGGCAGATGTTTATATGTATTTTTACTTGATGTTTCATATCTCTCAACAGTAATTCTGGTTAATTTTTTTCAATGAAATAGAATTTGGTCTTCTCAGGGAAGGGAAATCTTTGCTCTGTTCCATCAGTGTGAACATTTGCAAAGGCAAAAACAAACAAACAAACAAAAACCAACCAAAAAAACACCAAAAACCACAGTGACTTCTGGATAACATAATCATCATGTCAAGGCCCTGTTCCAGAGCACTCGTTTCTCAATTGCGTGTTGGGCTTCTGAGAGGAGGTTTCTGATAGATCAGTGCATCTGCAGTTCAGGCAAAAAGCACCTAGGCATCATTCCCACCTGATCCCAGGTGCACGCAGGTCTGATTTGTGCTTGGGAAGCTCACTTAGATTCTTCTCATTACCATAACCCCTCAAATGACAAGGTACAATTTTTTTGTCTGTGCCCCTGTTACACTGAGGAGCTTTTAAAACTCCTGTTAGAATTTGGCTGATGAGAAAGCTCAGTGCATTTCCCAGCTGTTAAGTGGCTGAAGAAGTTAGGTTCGCTTCTGGCTCGGGAGTTTCATTGTAGCATATTGTTCATATCAGAACACCAGAATGAGACCAGAGGTGAAATACTGAGAATGAACGTGTTATGAAAGTGATGAGTGCTGATAAAAAGCTTTCTATCCAAAACTGTTACTAGTATTTAATCATTAATTTGAGGCAAAAGTAACAAACTACTGGGATATTTTACCATCTCTGGGAGGATTACAAGGGATGAGTGATTTAAGTACTGGGGAAGGAGAAACTTGGCAAGGAGTGGAACAATTCAGTCTTTGGAAGCCTTAGTTCTTGGGTTTACAGTTGTATAAACTTATTTCCTCTTCTGACCAGTAAGTAGGAACACGCACATATTCCTTTACATTGTTTGAAAATGACCTTATATAGTTCCTTCTGCTTGTATACAGTGTTTTGAGGAAAGACTTCTGGAATATGAAATAAATGGAATGAGTGATATGCTGATTAAGAAGTTGGCAGCAAATCTGAGAACCAAGAATGCTTAATGTGGAAATAAAAAATACGTAGGAACCTTAGTAAGTGGAGTTCACAGGAGGTGTGGGAATGGATGCTGATGGGACTTACAGAAACATAGAATGGCTTAGGATAAGGGGACCTTAGAGATCATCTAGTTCCAACCCACCTGACATGAATGGGGTTGCCAGCTACTAGATCAGGCTGCCCAGGATCCCATCCAATTTGGCCTTGAATACTTCAGGGACGGGGCACCCACATCTTCTCTGAGCAGCCTGTTTGTATGCCTCACCGCCCTCTGAATAATAATGAATTTCTTCCTAACATCTAACCTAAATCTCTCCTCTTTTAATTTAAAGCCATTCCCCCCTTTTTCCTGGCCCTATCAGACCATGTAAAAAGCCATTTCCCCTCCTGCTTGTAAACTCCCTTCAAGTACTGCAAAGCCACAGTGAGGTCTCCCCAGAGCCTTCTCTTCTCCAAGCTAAACAAGCCCCATTCCCTCATCCTTTCTTCACAGGACAGATATTCCAGTCCTCTGATCATCTTCGTGGCTCTCTTCTGGATCCACTCCAGCAACTCTGCATGCTTCCTGTGCTGGGTGCCCCAGGCTTGGTTGCTTTCCTCCAGGTGGGGCCTCACAAGGGCAGAGTTGTGGGGGACAATCACCTCTCTCTCCCTGCTGGACACTTCTCTTTTGGTGCAGCCCAGGATGCAGTTGGCCTTCTAGGCTGCAAGCGCACACTGCTGGATCGTATCCAGATTTTCATCCATCAAGACCCCCACGTCCTTCTGTGCAGGGCAGCTCTCGATGAGTTGCTTTCTCAGTCTGTGTTCATATCTGGGTTGCCTTGACCAAGTGCAACTCCTCACTAGGTTTTCTTGTGCCTGCTTTTGAGGAGTGTCCAGATCACTCTGGATGGCATCCCTCCATTCTACTGTGTCAGCTGCACCAATCAGCTTGGTGTCACCAGCAAACTTGCTGAGAGTGCACTTGATCTCACTATGTCACTGATAGAGATGCTGAGGAGCACGAGTCCCCGCAAGGACCCTGGGGGGACACCTCTTGTAACTGGCCGCCATCTGGACATAGAGCCATTGGCAGCAACTCTCTGGTTGTGAACGTCCAACCAATTCCTTACCTGAATAGTTCAGCAAATCCAGCTCTCTGTAATTTAGAGATAAGGATGTGGTGTGGAACATGGGATGCACTGTTCCTTCTGGAAACCTGTCCTTAACTAAGACTGTTTATACAGAGAAAGGGCATGAAGGCACAAGGATGCTACTTGTGCTATTCATATCCCAAATCTCTGTCATTGTAGGGAGTTAATTTTGATGGCAGTTTGTCAGATGATCTTCAGAAATAGTATTAGAAAGCAAACACAACTTCAGTGTTTTCACATGGGATATTTCTTCCTGTCTCTGAATCTGGACATTGGTTTAAACGAATGAGTGTGTACATGAAAAAACTGAGTCACGTCATTTGATCTTGTATAACACAAACACAGTAATGGCTTTATACAAAAATAAAATAATAATAAAAAAATAAAGCACACAAAAAAACCCAGAACATAAAAAACAAAAAAACATTGGAAAATTGAAAATCTAGGGAGCAAGTGATGGAAGTAAGAGTACTCTTTTGCAAAGAGATGTGCAAAAATGATTAATAATCTGCAAGTGTGGAAGTCCTGCATTTGGATAGCTCAGGAGATGCTAAGGTATGGTTATTTTTAAGAGACGTTGCTGCAGAATAAAATACAGGTAAGTCATCTGCTCAGTTAAGTCACTACTAAAAAAGAAAAAAAAATAGCATTCTGTAGATGATAATGATCATCACAGCTTTTCCTCACAAGACTTTACGATTGCACTTTGACTTGTATTTTATCATTTTCTTCAGTGCTAGAGTACTACTGAGTGAATCATGACAAGAACTGAGTATGAAAGTGACAACTGCTTTTAGAGCCTTATTGAAATTCTCCTGGGCAGTGAGAAATAAAATGCTTGTTCTTTCTGAATTAGGAATGAAATCTGTTGTAAAAAGCACAAATGTAACTACAGAAGAGGTCTTGGATATGTCTTCTCATCTATAGAATCTTCAGAATGCTTTTTTTTTTCATAGTAGCCAGTATAGTGGGACTGATGGCAAGATGGGTTTTATCTCAGAATGTTGCTGTTCATCAAATCTGAATTCAGACAGGACAGTTTTCCAAGCCTGTGCTTAAGTAGATGTGCAGTGAGTGGCAGATTCCATTCTGTGTGTGTTTACAGTTCTGCCCTAGATTGGCATGCCTTTCTGAATCATGACTTTAAGTGGGATTGATGCAATATTTTAGAGAAGAGAGTTTATCTCTAGTTAGAGGCTATGCTGAGTAGTATACTGAGTGCGAAGCAGTAAAGCTTGCCCAGTTCACTAGTATCAGAATATGATTTTGAAATCACCAGGTTGAAAAGGCAAACACAAGTTAACTACAAGCACTGAAAATGTGATCTGATGTTCTTTAATAGATAGCTAGGGGGCAGCTATACTAAATAGATAGCTAGGGGGCTGGTAAACTAACGTTACGGTTTGTAAAGATGTGCATCTTTTATACATTGATGCCTGAATGTAAGAAACTCAAGGAGATTCAGTGAACAGTGGCAGCTCTGTAACATCTGATTTATTTGTTTATTTATTTATTAATTGGTAGCATCTTCATATCAGATTCTTGTTCATGTTGATTAATTACATTCTGTGTAATTTCATTAGGTCAGAACTTACCTTGTGCAAACCCCACATGTCCTTTTGGTATCCTTGGGAAATTGATAGAATTATAAAAGAAAAAATGCCAGATTCTTAATTGATCAGTGTAATTTTTCCACTCGTGTAATAGCTGATCTATAGACATCCTGATAGATGCACGCTGCTTACTGCTGAGGGCTTGCATTACTCCAAATACCTCTCTGAATCATCCAGCTGAAGTTTTGATATTCATTGAGCCTTGTCAGCTTAAAGAAGAAACAAGGGAATAGGATTGGAAAAATGACTTGCTCTTCTATATCCCCTCAACCTTTGCAGCATTAATTTCTCATATGGAATAGTGATGGTAAGCCACCCTTTCTCACCAAAATCATTACAAATCTATCAGCCAGTTCTTTGAGTTGCATGGTGAGGCACTCGCTTCCTGTGCACCTGAAGATAACTTGGAGAGGAGAATGTATCCAAATCCAAGTATCCAGGAAAGCTTTTCGTTTGTTTATTCATCTGTTCTAATATTCAAAATCTTCCCTAAATTTGTGTCCTTTCCAGTGTTCCCACCCTTTTCTCCTGCCAGGCACAAGCTGGTTTTGCTGCATACAGTCCTTTGTTTTTTTTCTTTTTTCTGTTTTTCTTTTTTTTTTCTTTTTTGTCTTTCTTTATAAATTGAATGTCACGTATATGCTGTGATATTGTTTTGGACTTGCAGAGCTGCTTCTGGTAGCTCCCCCCCCCTTCTTATTCCTGTCTAGTGGCTGGAAGGAGGTACTGTTTTCCAGTGCAGCTTATTTTCACAGCTGTGGCAGAGGAGGGAAGTGTCATAAGATACTTTGAGGTCAGTTTTGACCCCAAATTTAGATGAGTAAAAATGATTGGACAGAAGTATAATATCTTGTCTCAAGTGATATGGCTGTCATTTTAAAATCAGATAATAATTGTGATTAAGAAGGAGCTGTTTTGATAGCCTTTACAATATACAATAAAAAGGACTCAATGTTACATGATACTGTTCTTTATTCTATGTTTTGTTACCACTGAAAGTTATCCAATAATGTTTTCAATGAAGATTTAAAATTGATCTTAAGCTCCTAGAACATGCAAGAGTTCTAAATTTTTTTTTCTTTTTTCTTGCTACTACAATCATCTATGTGTTAATAATCGTTTGCGCAATTTATCAGCGGATTAACTAGGGTAAATTGTTCAATTACCATTTCACTATCTACACCAACATTCTAGTAAACCTCTGATAACTGTAAAATGTGCCTCGGGCTGAGCTGTGCATTGTGTATGCTCTTTGTAATGAGGATTCATTGGCTTTATGAAGCTGTTGTCAGACATCTATCATTTTGTTCATTAAACTTGTCTGTGACATCCGGCAAATTGATGTTAACTGGAAATGGTCTATGGGAGTTCTGGCATGACTCTGTCATATTGCCTGAGGAGGGAGAAACTTTGTGCATGGTGCATCCCAAATTACAAGGGTGAAACTTCCCCTTTGCCTTCCCCAAAAGCGTGAATGAGCAAGGAATGGTCCTTTTTCTTTTTTTTTTTTCCTTAATCTTCCTTTCAGTGCTCATTTATGCAAACAACCCGTTAGCCCACAGTTTGCAAGCAGATTTGTCATTGATCTTCAGTAGAGATTGAAAGCTGATACTGCTTTTGCTAGTTTAGCCACTCTTACTAAGAGGGCAGCTTAATTTATCGTCACTGAACAATATATAACATCCACAATGCATATATACAAATATATAATACAGATCTTCTGTGTTCCGTGCACAATAGCTCATGTAACTGCTACATCTGAGGCTGTATTCTGATGCACCACCCCATATATTATCAAAATTAATGTTTCATTTATTTAATAAGTGGAGATGTAATTGGGTTTGGGGTTTGTTTCTCAATAGTAGAGGTTTTGTGGCTGTTGTTCCTTCCAGTTGGTGAACTTTTTTTTTCCCTCTTTCTTTTAAGAGTTTGAGCCTTATTCCTAACAATAATTACGTTTTCTGGTGTTTTAGATTCTTGGTTATACTGAATATTAGAAAAGGTAAGTATTGTTACATTGTGCAAGAGATAAAACTATGGAAATTTTGGTAACTTTGCTGGGAGTTTTATAACGTTTCCAACAAGTGGCATTTAGTACTTGTTTTTAATGGTCATGGTCTTCATCTGATATTGTGCACTGCTGATTCACATAAAACATACAGTAGAGGACTAAATACTTCGTTGACAGACCAGAGGAGGTGCCCCACTGTCACCTCTGCCGAAATGTACCGCCCACCACCTCACTGTGCTCACATTCACTGTTTGGTCTCCATCAACATTCAGCAAGCATCAGTGGGTGCCATTTTTTCCTCATGGAGGAATTCATTTCCATCCCTTTGCTTCATCCACACTTCCATGTCAGACCCCGTTCTGTCAGACTGCCCCTCTGCTGCCGTCTGTCACACAGCAACAAAATGTAATGGAATATTGGTGGGAAGGTTCAGCCTCTATTGCTGTACCATCAACATCTGCCTCTGATGTTGCGGACCAATGTAATAAAATAGAGGCATTACTTTTGGAGCAGCCCTTGTATCTGTTGTAGGGCAGTCACTCACTTGGTCTTTTGAAACTGCTGCAGAATGATGAACCACAGCGTTTTTGAGTGATGAATAATATCTTGTTCTTTCTGCTCTTGAGCAGTCTGTGTGTAAAATAGGTGCTTTTAACACCTGCTTGTATTTGGTTCCTGTGCGTAGCTGTCTGGTAATGGCAGTGGTTGTTAATAGGATGTCTGTCCACCTGCTAGGATTCCTGTAGTGCTATATGTAGTGCTACCTGGGTTTGGCTGTATCAGGGACCTTTCACAACAGGAATGAATGTACAAACAATTTGTGACATAATTGGCTAAAATATTCATTAATGGACTAAAGAGAAGGTTTAGATTGTAAAACCTCCAAACAAAATGGATACCCCCAAATCCATTAGGTAGAATTTTCATCTTTTGAGAGAAAGAATAGAGCAGTTGGCGCTTTAAAATATATTGTGTCCCACTACATAATTGTTCAGTGGATTAAATGAGTTTATTGATTTTTGCTTCTCTACTGACACACATTTATGAGCAGTTTCTTTGGCACCGTAGCCACATGTCAAAGGTCATAACTTTCCTTCACTGTGGAAGAATAAAAGCTTTCAGATGGTGAATCCCTGAAATCCACACAGTGCATTATAGATTCACCCCCACATAGGATTACTGGGATTGCATGACTTTATTTAAAATAAGTCATTAAAATATGCACAGTAAAAAGAACTTTACTTATAGATCATCAATTAACTGCGAGCAGCCATTATCCATGAAAAGGTGAGATACGTGTTTTGATAATAGGTATCATTGTGAGATGCATGATAGTATGTTTTAGGCTCTTTTATGGTCCCAGGTTGTATTGAGAATAGTTCATCTTAAGAATAATTAACATTTATTATTAAGAATTTAATAGCACTTCAGCTTAGGAAACAGGTGTTCTTTACTTTTAGAATTGTATCAAAGACTTATTACACTTTGTGTACAAGGGGTGACATTGCAGGTAGATCCTGTTGGGAGAATGAAACATTCAAAACCTATGGTTTGCATTTGGGTAAATGCTGGTAGTGTTGATGCTTACTTTAATGCCTTCCATTAGTGGAAGCATGTGGGATTTTTGTCATATACTGAATGTGAGACTCTACTGATGACATAATCATGAAGCTATTAAAAAAGAAACTGCAATGGAATATAGGAAATTGGTTCAAAAGAGAAAAATCAATCATGCTTTAAACATAAACTCGCTGACGCTAGTTTTGAAGTTTTGAAAATGTAGACTGGGATATTGAAAATGCAGTGACCCTCGTGCTTATCTGATCAGATACCTGATACCTGACAGAAGAAATATTTTTTTGGAGGGGGCTAGATAAGATATCAAACTAATGCAGTAAGCTGTGATGAATTTCAACTGGTGTTCTGTGTGATCTGATAGATATTAAAGCTGGCTTGAAGATAAAGAAGCAGAAGTAGTTGGGATTTGTGACCATCTGGGAAGTCATGCCATTGTCAGACCATTTTTAGGAGCTATCAGCTGGTAGATTAGTACTACAGCAGAGGGAAGGTGTGACCTACTGTTTCTTTAACTTAATTTCTGATTGGCAAAATGTCTGTGTTAAGGAAAGTGAAATACCTTTCCATCATTTCTACAAGGAAGGAAAATTGTCTGCCAAACACTGTAGAACTGAGGCCTGTTGATGCTTGCAAGTGACAAATCTTGCTAAAAATACCAGTGATGACCATTTCTGCTGTGTTAATTTCTGCAAATGACGATCTTATTCTAAGCACTATCTGCTGTTAAACTTACCAAATATTTATATTACAGGGCTGTGTCTGATATGATAACCCTTTGGATAGAAATATGTCACTGCAATATTCAACTTTGATGGATATTTCTAGTTTATTTGTTTGCTTTTGTACACATTAGAGCTCTGCAGGACTGTTTATCCCATTCAGTGGCAAATCTAAAGTTAAACTGCTTTTTATTTATTTTTGCTTTTTGCTAGGAAAGCACAGGAATGTCCAGTTAGGGAGTAGCGAGATGGGATTTGTTGCAGAATTGGTCTGGCAGTAGCTTTTTCTGTTGCTATGAATGTATCTCAAAAATGGGTCGTCCTGTAGATTTTGAGGGAAAAATCATCTAGAAACACAGGACATGCTGTTTGTGCCGAGCATTTTCCTTGTGATGGCTGAGATAGGCTTTCATACTGAGCGGTCCCAGGCAGCTGTGGATTTGTCTTTTAGCTCCTCATTAATTCAAAATTGGAGAAAAAGTGTGAGCTAACACTGCTGGGAGAAACCAGCTGGCATGGAAAGCTGAAGTAAATGAAAACAATGGGGTAATTACCTGGAGAGGAAGTTTGGGAGGGGGCATGGGAGAGGTGGAGGTGTGAGCAGGCTCATGTGTCTGGAGGTCGGGAAGGGGAGGAAAAATGCTCTGGTGGGAAGCAACCAGAACTAAGAAGGCTGCAGAGTAAGACCTGGGGTTGGCTCAGTTTGGAGATGACCATGAGTACAAGCTGGGAGCAGGAGTGGCTAGGAGCAAGGATTGGCTCGAGAGAAAATGGCAGAACAAAGTATACCTTCCAGAGCAACTGATATTCCTCAATTTCGAATGTGAATCCAGGAGTCCTGTACTTTCCACAGGCACCTCAGAAAGGCAAAAGATAACCACACGGACTGGGGAGTTCCAAAGGCCTTAAATTGTATAATTGCTTCAACCGGGAGCTTCTGTATTATGTGACACAAACCAGGCTGACTGCACTTTTCACAGAAAGCCTGTGATCATGTGTTTGTTTTTCCCCTCAGTGTTTGATGTGAGGCTCTGAGTTTTGATCTCTTGGAACTAACACGATTTAGTTCCAGCCGTAGTTGCAACACATTGGTACTTCTGAAGGATCACTGTCTTCTCCTGGACACCTAGAATTAGTGAGTATTTTGGGCCACCATCCAACTGTTTGTACCCAACAGTAGAGTTAAAATAATAATAGAACCTCATCTTGAGGTGCTGTGAAAGTACATTAACGTTTGTGAAGAACTGTAATTCAGAGCCCTGCAGAAAAGGCCATGGGGAAGTTAATAATTCTTTCTTCAGGGCAGTGCTTAGTAGAGTGCAATAAATAAGGGATGAGGCCACACACTGAACAGAGGAGGGAAAACAAAATACTGAATAGATGCTGGTTACATGAGCGCCATTCATTTGGTTCCATGAATAGTGGGGGAAGTATGATAGTGCAGTTGGATTGTTTTCTAAAGCATGTATGCAAACAGAGCAAATCAAGATCCATAAGCAACTTTTACTTCAGCTTCCTAGCTTCTAAGCACGTGAATTTGCAAATTTTCATGATGTGTGCATACACACATGTAAGAGGCAGATAAGCTGAATGCCACATTTGTGGGAAGGCTCTGGTGTTGGCTTCATTTGTCTTATGTATGTGTAATACAGCAAAAAATGAAATAAATATTCATGGATGTACTGGAGTTTTCTATAGACTGAGTATCAGGAAGAAGCCTTTTGATATCAGAGTGCCTGCTCCCTACTGCAAGTCCTAAGACAAGTTACTAAGTCTACAGTACTTTATGATCCAACCAAAGTGTGGTCTGGTGCCTGAGCACCTATGTAACTATAGCTTTAATTTTTTTAAAGAACATGTCAGTACACTGAGAATTATTATTAGCCATGTTTGCTCACTGTGCTCAACACTTTGCACTCTTGGCACAAGTTATGCACCTGGATCTTGTTGGGAATCTGACACTTTGTATGCTTGATCTTCTTTCTGTAAGGATGATTTTCACAGGCATGTTCAGTAGCTGGAATTATGATTAGATGTTAAGCATAATTCGTACTTATTTTAATTGTTCTTTTCCCCACTATTTAGTTGTTGCTGTGTTTGCCATTGTCTTGCATTTACCTAGATAACAGTTGCCTGGCCTTTGACAAACTTGTGAAGAGGAAAGATGGTGACCACCTGAAACAATAATATCTGTAGTAGAATAGCCTGAGAACTTTAAATAACCAAAAGGGACCGTTTCCAAGGCAGCTAAGTGACCTTTGGATCCCAGAAGCAGGCCATTCATAGAGGCAAAGCTTTTGTCCTGCTTTGACCAGTGGTCAGTGAACTCTGGCAGGCCCCTCAGCTCACCATCTTGGCCCTAGACTAGCAGCTGGTGATTGATTCATTTAACTGTCCACATTCACATTCTTCTGTCAAGGACTTGTCAAGGAAAAAAAAGGTTCTATGGAGGGCTATTCATTTTACTAAAAGGAAAGGGATGCATTATATGATTGAGTGGATTACTTTTGGGTCAGAAGAGTTCCTGCGTTGCTTTGTTTTAATTCGGCCTTCAATCAAAGAGAGATTTAGTTTATCAGTGCAGTGCGGTGCTCATGAAGAGGGACAGATCATTTCAATTCCATCAGTGTATTTAGGGCTTTCTGGTGTGTGTGTGTGTGTTTTCTTTTTTCCTCCTCCTTCCTGTGATTTGTTCCCTCCCATTCTTTTTCTTTTTTTTTTTTTTTTACTAACGAATCCATAGATTTTCGTGATCAGTTGATGTGGCAGAGGGTTGAGAACAGTAATTTCTATCAACATTGCTCTTAGTTTTTGTGTGTACAATATGTAGTTATTAATGCTTCTGATACCTCTCATATACGTGGTGCTAAGCAATCCAGAGAGGCCTAAAGCAAGTAAAATAAGATTGATGTGTTGCCTTTGGTTTAGATGTGGAAAAAAATGAGAAGAGAATAAATTGTAGAGGATTAAATGAATAGATTATTTACCTGCAGACAGCACAGGCAGCTGTCAAGCTGAGGCTAGCATCCAGGTCCTATTTTCACCATTTAAACACATTTTTGTACAAACCCAGCATTCTCCAAATGGACAAGAGTGCCATCTGTCCGTTTGTCTGATGCTATTTTTAGAATCCCTTTTGTTCAGCAGAGGAAGATGTTTCTGCTTTAAGGACTTTGAATCATCTTTTTGATTTTGTAACAAATGTGTCCAAAAACTGAGTTGCACGAGGAAAACGTGTTGCCAGCCCCTTCTGTTCATTGTCCCTTCAGCTGGGACAGGTTTCCTTACTATTATTATTATTATTATTATTACTATTATTATTATTATTATTTTGGCTGATGCTTGTCATAAAGTACTGAGAAAAGTGGTTTTATGCTCAGTTCCTTCCACTGGAAATAACAGGGATTAAAGAGCATATCCTGCCAGTTAACCTTCTGTATCTGTTTGAGTGAGCATGATGAGCTGCAGCAGATGAAATATGAGCTTCAAGTTTCTTTTCCCCACTCATATAAACTTATATTGTTTTGATTTGGCTTACTGAATGCATTATGAGGGATTTCTGATTGGCTTCAGGCCAAGATGTTAAACTTCTGTTGATGGAAGTACGAATGTGTAATGCACAAGAAAATACAACGGAACTCGGTCTGTTTACTCTTTCCTCTCCCTCTTTTTGAGGTTAAAGGGAGAATTTTTTATTTCTTGAGATAAATGAGTGACTTAAACTATCATAAAAGCACAAGAGATGAAGGAATTCAAATAATCTTAACTGTTGACTCTCTGTTACCTGCTTCTTAGCTGCCTCAAAAATCTAGGATGTGTACAACATCTGTTGAATAGGCCTCCATTCCCACTTGTAGATATTCTTTCATGGGGGATTGGTGATGTTCTTTTCGTGTTTGCACTTTGATTTCCTAGGGATCAGTCCCATTTCTCAGAGCTTTTTTGTTTCAGCCTGGAGCATGATGTCTGAGATGAGGATACTGGCTTCTGTGCTCCAGGTCACACTACCTTGGTGCCTTGTAGGTAGCTTTACGTCATGGCCTTGAGCTGGAGATAAGTAATGAGCCTTTGAAAATCACAGGGATGGAAATTGGGTTGGCATTGTGTATCATAGTATATCTAATAACCAGAGGTATTACTTAGTAGAACATGGCTACTATCTTGTCCTGTGACTGGGCAAACTGGAAATCCAACTATTGCCTCCTACCAGCAGTTATCGACTGTAGCAAACAGCCTAAAATAAGTCACCTTCTGAGGTAAATTCCTCTAAAGACATTTTTTTCGTTTTTTTTTTTTTTTTTTTTTAATATGAAAGTTTTTATGGTACGTTCAGATTAAATTTGCAGATTGTTTTCCGGACATGTAAGAGAATGAGAGAAAGAGGTCAGGAAAAATACAAACATCTCCACACTTCAGGCATATGATTTTTGCCAGGAAGCCACACTTCTGACTTGTTTTACATGACATTGCAGTAGTTGTAAGTTTCTCCCCTTCCCCACCTTGGAAATTTTGCAGATAAGCATTTAATTAGAGCATTTAAATATTTTTAAGTAAATACATAATACTGAAAATGCCTTTTGTTATTATTTTTTTTTTGTGGATGAGATGTATTTCTATCTGCTGCTCTTCATTCAGAATGTTGATGTTAGTTACTGTGCTGCATAGAAGGACTTACTGGGAGAGATCTCTGGTCTGTGTAATGCAGTAGGAGGGCATTTGGTGACAGGAATGAGCTGAAGGCGTTTGGCCCTTGAGACTCGAGGCATCTTTCCTTTCCCTACCAGAATGCAGCAGTGTTGACATTTGCAGAAGGGGCCAAAGGGCTTGAATTCCCAGCTTCTCTCCCCAACCTTTTGCAGTGAAATTCTGTGTTTCGTCCCAGGATGCTGATTCTGAAACACAATAAGCAAAAAATGCAGAGTGCTCATATCTCTCAAGTAGCATTTCTGACAGCCTGAAGACATCCAGCACTGCTGTATCAGCTTACATTCATTCATGTGCGGATGGTGTCAGTTTGCCACAGTAAGAAATGAAACCTCTTCCTCCACCTCCTCCTAGATGTGAGGGAAGGCGCAGCAGTGGTGGGCGGCACAGGAATGTGTGGGGCCCCACTGCTGTCCTGGGATGCGCTCTGCAGTGCTTCCTGTGATTGATGAGCTGGGCAGGGTGAGGTGAAGTGTGGGCACTGCATTCTACTTCGGGTCTTGTTTAGTTTTCGCTGGGAATAGCATTTATTTATTTTTGAAGCTACGTGATGGGTGAATAGAAGTTTTCCCCTTCTGCTGGCATCTGCAGTGAAATTAATTGATCAGAGTGGAGCAGCTTTAGAGCTTGCAATGTTGGAAGTTTTTGCTGCACAGTACTGAAATTGGCTTCTCTGTGTTTCACTGAGTGACTATCACAATTTCACTGTTCTTTTGGGGGGCTCTTTTTTGAGGAACCTGTGAATCATAGTAATTGATCTTTATTTTTCTATTTCTATTCTCCTTTGTGATTTTCTTCTTTTTTCTTTATGTCAGATGAGGACAGTTGTGACGGAGTGTGTCTTTTGTTGCACAGTCCTGCTTGTGTTCTGATCCTTCTTGTTGTAAAGCACAAAACTGTGCTGGATGCTCTCCATGCAACAGTTGGGCTATTAAGCAGAACTAATTCTTCACAGAATGGCAACAACTCCAAAGAAAGGCATTTGTAGGATTAAGCATAGATACTAGAAGGCGGTCACTTTGCAAACTGCTGAAGGAAAGCAGTTCTTCCCCAGAAGAGAAAAACTGATGTTTTTTCTCCTGAATGCATGCAGCCACACAAGTTGAGCAGCTTTGAAGCTGGTTAATGTGGCTTACTGTGTGCCTTTTCTGTACTATTTCCTGCATTTCTTGTCTGTAGGACAGCAGAGGGGAATTCCTTGATAAGTGTGTTAGCATATACTGTGGCCACACACTGTTGCCTGGAATTAGATAAAGCTGAGAGGGGAAAGCCCCAGCTGGGGAGCCTTCAGAAGTGAAAAGATCAAATCCCTCGTGCCTGTTTATATGATTCCAGGTGTATCGTTGTACTCTCAATAAAATGTTGAAATTACAAAACCATGTATCTAAGTGTTAGTCTTTGCTTTCCTTGAAAACAGTACTGGTGATAACTCCTAAGGCCATAGATGTGTCTGATTTCATTAGGGAGGATAGTGGTGGTGTTTCTTTTGCCATTTATTAAGTGATTGAGCTGAGGGAACACAATGTGTATGTCATGTGAATAGCTTGCATATAACTGCAAGAGCTGGAAAGTGTTGTTGCAATATCATTAGCTGCTTTGATAAGGTAAAAAGCTTGTGTTTGTGATTCCTGGACTTTCTTCATTCAGATTAAGAAATCTGGTGTTTGTTGCCATAATGTGATTCTCCTGTCATCTTAGCCTGGCTCTGAGAGCACCTGATGGGCGGGAGAGTAAACAGTAAAATGAAGCATTCATGAAGTGCTAGGATGTCAGTTAGGGGATCCACTGTTTCTTTCTCTAGCACACTGGTGCTGCTGTGATTCCACTGTTATCACAGTTATGTCAATATGTCGTGAATAACAAGCTGCCTTTGTTCCGGTGGTCTGTAGGTGGAAGATGTGCAGTCTAACTTTCAGACTGTACTCTTATATTCTTGCATGCATATTTCTGTGTTTAAAAGGGAACTTTTTGAAAGATGGTTGTACGCTTCTGAAGAGCCACATTTCTTTGTTTTGATGTTCTTCACGTACAGCAGACGTACAAATCACGCTTTCCAAAATTTGTGGTAAATGTATGCTGCAAAAGGAAACAGCGTCTTTATCCATAAAGCCCCATGTATTCTGAGTTCAAATGATTACTTTTATCCTCAAAAAAATGGATCAGTGTCTTAGAGATTCCTGGTCCTGTGATGGCTATTTTAATAATTATGAATTGACTGAGTTACTTTGTACAAAGGAGAGCTTAAAAAGCCAGCCATATGTTCATATGGCGAAAGCCTGGTCTGCCATTTGATCTGTCATGTGCCCAGAAAACAAATATTTACAGGACTGAATGCTTCTGAGGATAGAAAAACAGCAACAGTAAAGCTTAATTCTGACTTCAGACATCCGTTTTCAAAACCCCCTCACCAAAGGGAGGCTATTACAGAACCACGTGCATCGTTTGTTCTTCTTTTTTCTCTAAGCAACCAAAGGTGATGCTCTCTGTCCCCAGACTTTCACTTCTGAAGACCTCTTGCAGAGAAAAAGAAAGTTTTGTTTCATTTTTAATGAAACATGAAAAATGAATTTTTGAAACATCAGGACATATAAGTAAAAGGATATTTTCACTTCTTCCTAAGGGTTTAAAAAATGTCCTTATCTAGTCAAGTTTCTTCTCCTTTTGTGTCAGTTAACTTCTTCCTCCACTGGAGTCCTCCTACTCTCCTTACTTTAGGCAGTGTGATATATCAGCAAACTTGCTCTCAGCAGTTTCCATGTGGTAAGTCAGTAGTATACTTTCCTACTATCTGTAGGAAAGGAAGAATAAACTTTGGGTGTATTACCCTAAAAACCTAGTCAAGATTAGTCTGCCAGTTTTTCAGGACGAGAAAATACTGCAACAGATACTAAATGTGAAAATTCAGACTTGTTAGTTTTGAGAAGCTTGTGGTTAGAGCTGTGTATCTGTGTGTGTGGTCAGAAGCAGCTTTACAGAATCCAGCCCCAGCCCAAATGGTTGGAGAGCTTAGTTACCTTCAGTGGACATATTCAGCCTTGGTTATTCCTGTACAGATTTTAAAGTGATCATTTGTCAGCCACTGAATTAGGAGCTCTAAAGAAAAGAGCGGGGAGACCTGAAAGTGTTAGGGGAAACAAATGAGATTGCAGCTGACATCTCCAAGGGAACTTTTGTTCGAGGGTGCTCAGGCTGTTGACCTCTTCGCTTCTCCATTTCTTTGCTTTTAGATTATAGCATTCTTCAGTACTGGAGGAGTAGTGGCTAGTTTGTGCCTGGGCAAATTTTTTTGAGTGTAGGTTGGTGAGGATTACATGGACATTGCTGTACCAAGATTTTAAAGCACAAAGAAGCCAGTTTGCATCATAATTTTAAAATGTAGTCTTTATAAATGAAGCTAATTATTTCTTTTTTTGTTCTTCCCAATTTCCTGGAGATTGTAGAACAATTCTAAATAATCTACATCTTAGTTTGGAAATCAGTGTGTAAAATTATGCTGCTTAAGTACCTCTTAGCAGCAGTGAGAGGAAAGGATAACACTGTTTCTATCTTTTTCTGTTTGTTCTTTTTTTTTTTCTTTTTCTCCTTGCTTCTCTTTGTTTAGTTTCAGTGGTAGAACGAAGTGTGTGATGGGCCAGGAGTAAATGTTTTTGTAATAAGATGGCTGTAAGTTTCAAAACAGACTGTCTCCCAGATGTAATTAACTCATGGTGTGAGGTGAAACTGCAGCAAGCTCTGGGAAAGAGCTCACTCATCAGCTTAGGAATCAGGGCTTCGAGGAGATTTGCCCAGAGTAATGGGAATGAATTGAGGATAGCAGAAAGGACAGATGGCCCAAATCCTTACTCGTTAGCTTATCTGGGATCTTCTTGGTATATATCAATGAAAGCTGTCTAATTACTCCTATATGTAGAGCAGATTTTGGTGCATCCAAAACTCAGAATGTGATTTTGAGAGTCTCATGACTAATGTCTCCAAAATATTTACTCCTTGCCTACAAGCTGCCAGTACTGCTCCATGAGCTGAAACTTGCGGGGCATGAGTTTAAAGGATCAGTTTTGTCTGTAGGGAATATCAAATTTTGTGCCCATACGTGGCTCATTCTCTGTGTTTACATGGCTTTCAGTGGTGTTTCTGATTCTCTTTTTGCAATATCCGGCTGTTTATTTCTTTATTATCGTCTGTGGTTGTATGTTCAGTTGAAGATTTGGCATACTTAACATCCATTTAAAAATAATATAGAAACATACAAACAAACAGCAACAACAACAAAACTTTGTTAGAATTAATAGAAACAGATCAATCTCCATTTCTCTCTGGTCTTCCTGCTCTCCCTCTGATCTCAAAAAGGTAGTACATGCCAGAGGTCTGAAATAGTACATACATAACTTAGATATTTCATTAGAGATCCAGTATTTTCACCAAAAAATATCGCTTACCTTTAAGATAAGGCTTTGATTCAAAGCCCATTGAAATCAAGGATACGACTCCCTCGTAGTGTCAGTGGAAGGAGTGGGTGATAAATATTTGTTAGCAAACTTTAACATCCATTCTCTGTGGATTTGTGAGCATAACTTGCATGGAGCTGTGCCAGCAGCACTCAGTCTGTCACTCCATTTTGATGAAATCAGTTCTTTGACTTAGAAGAAAGTGTGGTAGAAAGGGAAAATGAATTGAAGTTGTATTGCAAGTTAGTGGCTCCAAAAATGTAGGTCTGGAGGTTGTTTTTTTTTTTTTTTCTTGGATCCCTGTAGATTGTATTCTGTACAAACTGGAATTTCAAACCACCATCTTTAAAATGTTACAATTCCTACTATGAGGGCAGGAAGAACTGACAAATGGTTAAGAAAAATGTTTGAAGTAAACATCAATGGGTATTTCCTATCAATTACTGATAGTGTCAAATCAGTGCAGCAGTTTGTCTCACATAACCTACCTATTACTCACTTGTAATGCTCCAAGGGAATAGCTTGAGACTGGACTCCTTTTCTGTTTCAGAGTCTGCTTCAAAATTGCCGCTTCAGTGTTGCTACTATCACAATCTTAGGAATTTCTTAATATCAGTAAAGTCATAGAAGACCATTTCTTTATCTTTTGTTTTCATTTTAGGAAGAGTACATGGATATATTGGCCTTATCCTGGAAATACATTTAACTTGAGAAATATCTGTGAAAATATGCAGTGTAATCTGTTTCACAAATAGCATGGTGATAGGCTAAATGTTCATCTGCTTGCTGATATTGCCAGTATGCACAGCGGGCTGTACAGTTTTTGTTCTGGATGTTCTGGAACAATGCAGAGAGAATTTATTAAAAGAGGGAATTCATTTGCACTTCTGTGACTGCCTTTCATTGTAACATAGGTTATAAGAGACACGACTTGATACCCTACCCAGAATTCTGATTTTGACTTAAGCACATTTTTTTCATGATAAAGAGTTTTTCTGTGACTTGCCTTCTTCTTAACACTGCAATCTTAGTGACCAACTTGTTATAATAAAGGAGAGGGCGAAATTAAAGCTCAAGTCTGAAGTAAGAAAATGAAACAGAAAGGTAAAGGAAATAAATACAATTCAACAGAGATGACTGCATTTCCAGACAATTCAAGAGAGCGCTGATTCTAATCGTGTCTAACAGTTCATTGTTAGTACCTTGTGAAAATCGAGGGATTCATAGCATCAGTCTCCTTCTTGCACCTTCTTGAGGATTAAATTCAATTTGAGGTTGGAGAATACAAGATACTGAGAAAAACTACTCCCAAGGCATTGTTAAGGTGAAGAGAGGTGGCTTGAAGACTGTGACTTCTTTAACTGTCTCAGTTCTACTGTATATCAGCTGGGACTTTAAAATTGTGAAAACTGGTTCAGGATATAATGTATGTTGTCTTTGGAAGTGAAGTGATCATAAATAGCTTGTTTGAAATGCTTAGAAAGGCAATTGGATATATGATCCATACTGCCCTTCTGGGACTGGAACAGTGGTTTGACTTGGGTTAATACGAAGATATTAAAATCTGTGGATGTTGTTCTGAGATTAAGCCTTAAACGAGGCATTTTTGTGTGTCAGATCAGGATGTCGTACAGTCTTCTGCTCTTCTTTCCTACAAGTATGCAGAGGCCTGCAATGGGTGCAATATGTGTGAGTGGGAGGAATAGGATTCAACATTATTCACCTCCCTTTTGCTCTCCAGGTGTTCCTAAACATGCAAGCAAGAACATCTTGAAAGCTCTAATATACAAATACATTTCTGATGATTAATTATTGAATCTGAGGAGATGCATAGGATGAGTTTCCATATATGACAGTCCTCTCCCTGTTCTTAGGTTCTGGGGAGGAGAAGACAATTGGCTGATTTTTTTCACTACTATCAGCTCCTTTTGTTAGATTATCTCGTCTCATTAATAGCTCAGTGCATGATAGCATCTACTGCCAGGAATTAATAAAGGAATTAAATGCACAATTTTAAAATTCTAGAGTAAAAAGTCAAGAATTTGACCCAAAATTTTCATTCCAAGTTCTTAACATTTTGGCAGTGATGTCAGGAGCCTGTGTGATTTGTGCTCCCACTGTCATCTCACTCAAGTATCCTCACCAGTAGATCTGCATCATGGTTAGAAAAGCACTTGTGATTTGAATTGGTCCATTTCAGTTCTAACTGAACTGATGCACAGTCAGTGAAAGCATCTCAATTCAGGAGGTGCCACTAAAAACACAGAGCAGGAGACAGGTTATATTGAGCCTGTGGCACACCTTCACTGTCTCTTATTCCTCAGGGAATCTTTTGCTGACACCCATATGCTCTGCATACTCTACTGGCACCGACTCCTTTTTACCTATCTTTTTGTTTATGTACTAGCTTCATTATCTTATCTCCACAGGTTTTAGGGCCTATTGATGTAGAATGTACCATACTGATAATGCTTTAGAGTGAAAGAGAAGGTGGGGGAGATAGAAGGCTGGAAAGCCACAAGGACTTCTTCATACAAATTTACTCTGAGTTGTCTTTTTGCACTGCAGTGAGGAAAAAAAAATCAGCAAAACTCTAGTAGATTCTGGAGGTTTCTAAAAAAAAATAAAAGAAGAGAACAAAGATTTTCTTTGGGAAAGGATCTTTGCTATGGCATCTGGTGTAGGATGATGGCAGGAGCAGTGCCACTGCCCCCTGGGCAGGGTGGGTAGCAGCCCAGCCACTCCTTTTACTGGTGGGAGCATTGCCTTGCTTGCCTGCTCTTCACAAATGTTTTGCCCTTCAGCAAACTCTCCTCAACTTCTGCCTCTGCAGCTAAAGCCTTTTTCAGCCTTTTCTGTTTCTAGTGATTGATGAGTGCCATTGCTTCCCATCCTCTCTAATATCTCCTTTGTATATTTGTAAGGCAGTCATTTCTCTCTTTGGTTTCCTTTCCCAGAGCTAATCAGGTCTCAGCTCTTTTAATCTTTCTTTGTAAGTCAAGTTTTATTCTCTCTAGAAATATCTCATTTTAATGCCACATAGTTGTAGGAGAAACAACGCTTGATCAAGGACTTAAAGGTGAGCGTAAGAAACCTCAGTGTTATAGTAGCACATGCAAAATGCCTTCACAACATTTCCTTTTCACATACAGTTATTCATAACTTTACAAACATTGCGCCATTTCTGTGAAATTCACCTCTGTGCTGATCTCAAGTTCCTAACAACTTTATTTAATTTCCGCTGGCATCTCCTGCATAATTGAGCAAAGATTCATCCGTTAGATTGCTTGGCTACAGCTACAGCCCTATTTACTCAAACTGCTTCATCAGAAATGGGGAGAATGGCTACATGTGGATGTTTGTCAGTGCTCGTATAAAAGTTATTCCTTATCCAAATCCAGATGCAGAGGCCATCTTAGTGGCGTATAGTTGGGAAATACGTGTCCATATAGCCAACAGGCATGGCACAGCTTTCATAATCAGTTTTTAAGCTTTGTTCAAGGAAGGCATGTGCTAGTTGGCTTCAGTGCTAAAATCTAATACGTTTTAATATTTTCAACAATTGTGGGAGAGAGCACTACAAAAACGAGATCAAGAAGAGAAAAATTGATATTCAATTTATCACATGGTGTCCTGAAATCCATTGCTTAGGGAGTAGTCATAGCTTCTCTTCAGCATACAAGCCTGTTTTTCCCAGGTGAAGCCTCTCCACACAAGGATTTTTAATAACAGTAGTACTAATCAAAGCAGGTTGGTTTCATTTGCAGGTTAAGACTGTTGTGTAATTCTGTTGTACCATCAACACATCAATTCTACAAATGGTGTTGTGCATTTTTGTTCTTTCTACCCGAGTTGTTCATCTGTGTGAGAGGCTGTTATCTCCTGAGAAACACTGCAGTAGCTGGTATCTATACTGAAAAAAGTTCACAATGTTTGCTGCTGTCTGGATAGATGATACTCAACTCTGCTGCTGTTTCAGTTCAGGGAGTAATTTCAGTACAATTCCTTGCTTTCAACTTATTTATTATACAATTATGCTCCAGTCTTGGGTCAATGTCAGCTGGTATGTGTGAAGAAACCAGCAAGGTTTGAAAGCAATAAATATGTAGGTTGTTGGAATTTCTTTTGCACCTCAAGGAAACTCATTCAGAAATCACCTAGATACAGAAAGGCACAAGGTGGCCTTGACCTGCCGTAGCCTCTGGTTTTAGTACACAGGTGGAAAGTGCAAGATGAAAGGGAACATTTAAAGTCATCTGAACTTGCATTTGAATGAGCTTCAGGGTGTCATTTCAGGACTGAAGGAAATATTAAAATAATAGTAATAAAGGACTGCTATATTTTAACAAAAAAAGGTATGAAGCTTGAGCATCTCTTTAGATGTTTCACTTTTCTGTAATGTAACTTTAACTGGTAAGTCTATTTAAACCTGTTTAGGTAAAAAATTTTTTCCTTATGGAAAATGTATGGTTTCAATCCATGTATATCACAGAAGCAGTGTTTCTCTAACATTTAATCAGCATGTGATGGCAAGTAATTTGTCTTTTGAGCCTATGAGCGTTTGCTTACAATGGTAAGTGATGAAACTCATACAGAACTGTATTCCTATTTCTCTCTGTTAGGATAACTTTACTGGGCACGTGTGTTTTATATAATTACAAATATTCATACTCAAAAGTAACTATATAAACGTGTTACCATCACTTGAATTGCAAGAGGTTTTAAAAGTAAATACGTTTTCTATCGTTTTCTTTTTTTCTGCCCAGCATTTGGGATCATAGAAGTTTAAAAAAAAAAAAAAAAAGAAAAAGATGGGAGTACCAGCTTCTTGGAGTAACATTAATTGTTTTCTTTTGGCAATAAATCTGAGAACAAAACGATTAAATAGACTGAAGAAGAGGGGGAAACCTCAAATAAAAAGGCACTTACATTTATTGTGTTTTGCAGGGTTCCTTTTGGGAACAACCAATGTCTCTTGAGACTTTGTTTCTTATCCATTTTATAGAGCTCTGGCCTCTTAACAGCACTGCTTTAATGACTTGTTCTTGGGGTTCTGAGTTGGTATCAGCACTCGCCATGAAAACAAGCCTGTTACAAAGAGGTCAGGTTTCACGAGACAGCAGTAGACTTGTAAAAACAGATTTTACTGGCACAAATAAAGTCAGAATTACGAAGGAACCAGAGATTTGCATAAGGAAACAAGATGCAGAATGAAAAAGTATTGAGTTAGACTGACAAACAGTGTATAAATTGAAATTGATCAGGAGAAGCAAATGGAGATTTTTTTTTTATTGTTTGTTTCTACAATCATTTTTAGTGACATTAATGACATATTTTTTTCCTGAAGATTTTGAGCAGTTCTCTGAAATTCTGATTTTGCTATCACTGAAGACTTTATTTCTGAGGAAATGCCTTTCTCTTGCTCAGATAGAAAAATGTTATTTAAATATCAGCCTCAATTAATGTTAGATTTTCTAAACAGTATGGCTGAATCTTTTCTTACTTGCTATTGTGATGCATTATTCTGTGAATTACTAATTGTCCACTGTTTCTAGGAATTCTTGAGAAGATCACTTCTGACTTTAATCTTCACCCTGTGATTTATCCTGTGATTTACAGGATGCATTGGAATAAATCATTGAAAAATAAAATGTTTGCTTGTAGATATGTATAAATATGTGTATACTCCGTGTAGCATACACAGTCTATAACATATAGTATGTAATACACTATATACTACGTAGCACATGCCATACTATATATTGTACACATATATCACATACCCATATGTGAGGGTATATCAGTGATTCTGAGGCTTGCGTTATGTTGATCTGTGTGGTTCTTATCATCATTTATACTTTTTTTGTATTCCACAAGATTTTATTTTGAAAGTTAAGCAGGCTTGCCTGGCTGACTATGTCATGCTTTCAATAAATAGGTGATGAATGCAAAGCACTATGCGTTCTCTTAGAAATTTCTATCTGTTGAGAACAGCACTGGAGGAATACTCTGCAGCCTGTCTGGATGGACACACGCTGTCTGTGTAGGCAGGGATGGGGACAGATGAGAAGGAAAGGATGTAAGACAAGTCTGGATGCTTTTATTTTGCTCTTCTGTAGTGGAAAATGGCAGGAGATTGGACAGCATTAAATTCAGCAGAAAACAAAGCTGGCAAGTTCAGAGTTATGGGAACAATCTGATACATGGACAGATTATTTGAGTTGCACTGAATCACAAAGAACCATAATGCTTTCTTATGATGCTTTCTTTGCAATTGAAAGAAAATACATGGTTAGGAAGAGAAGTGTTCTGTTTCCTCTCCTCATCCTATCTCTACCCCATCTCCTGGCAGGCTTCAAATGTACAACTTCTGTTGTGACAGCTTTATGCAGGCTGTGGGGTTTCTGTTTGCTTTAAACAGAGTGGTTAATTTGGACTTAACCGTGAGATTTATGAATCTGGTACTGTTCAAAACTGAGAGAAGTAACTGGAACAATTAACTGTGTTAAATTCTGCAGGTGAGTCCAGTTCTCTCTGCAGTGAGGGTGCAGAGTATGCTGGGGCTGTGGAGGCCTGTTCCTAAAAGCCACAGCCAAGCATGGGGCTGACTGTGGATACCCGAGCATTTCTGCACTCATCCTAGCAGTCTGTATCACATCTGGGTTGAAAGACCTTGTTTCCAATGGCCACAGTGTTTGCACCATGTGGTATCTGCTGTGGTAGCTGCTTTCAGATGGTTTTGCTACACATGGTGGTTTGGTTGACTTGTCAGTCAGTCTTTGGGAGGTCTGTTCACAGCACTGCAACACTTGGGCTCTGGCAGTATGATTAGGAATATTAATTCTTGTTGTGCTTGTGCAACTACTGGAATGCAGTGCAAGAGGGATTTACTCTGACCTGAGGTATTAAATAGCTCTACTAGTAATAGGATAGTTAGGCCTATGTTAGGAGTTAGTTTGTGCATGGAGAGTAAGCAATTGGGTGATGTCATATTTCCTCCGCACTCCAGAATTTGATTTTTTTATGCTATGGAAGAGTATCAGATTGTGGGGTGGTAGTGGTGGGAGGGAGCATTTGTTAGAATGCGTGGTGTACATCAGTGCTGCATGTGTACTCTGTGCAGAAGAGCATCATTGAGAATGCACTGCAATAAATAGGAGTTAGAACAGTTGAAAGAAAGTGAAGTGAGTAGAGGAATTATTTCAACACAAAGCTTAAATATTAAGCGATGGTTAACTTACTAATATTGATCTGTTACATAATTTTTTTTTGTAATTTATACATCAGTAGAAATGTACTTGAAATCCTGTATTAAACACATCAGTACCATTGAGGTTATGCAGAGATTTTTGCCTGTGCAGTTGCATGGAGTGGGGATGTGTGCGGAATTACTCATGTTGTAAGATATCCAAAATGAATTGCCTCTGAAGAGCTGCTCTTTGTGTTAATTATGTAGTGAGTAGCAGTAAATAGAGCAATTAATTAGAAGCTTTTGTATTCCTTTCCTTTTAGCTTTTAGCTTTTATTTCCTGAGCGTAGAAGTCCAACTACTGGTTAGTTTCTTAGGTTTCTGCTAGCTAGAAGGTATTTATTGATCTGCCAATGCAGTTGGCTCGGTTTTGTGAACTCCTGAAGTTCTAACTGCTTGAAATTATATTGGAAAACACTTGGACTTTTGGTATGAAAGTGTTAATACCTGGTTCCAATTGTTTTGAATTTTTGCTTTCTTTTTCTATCAAACCCATTGTACAATGCTCCAAACGCTCTTAAGAAAGTGAGTGTTTTTAAAGGACTGAAATATGACTGTCAAGAACTGAATGTTCTGGGAATTTTCTTCTGCAGTTTTGTTATTGTTGTTGTTTTTTTCTGTTTTAATGAAGTATAGTGGGGCTCAAACTATTTGTGTTGATGTGAACAGCCATAGTTTAATAATTAGTGTGCTTTCTAGCTACATGCCAGAGAAATGTACACTTAATTCTATTAGAGACACATTTTATTGTTTCTTAAAACATTTTTATAATGAGTTGAGTTAAAATGAAATTACGCTAAGTATACTTTCAACTAATGAAAGCATGATGTTGAACAAAGTTAATAAGGTAATTAGGTCAGTGTTTCCTTACACATAGGAAAGTGGACTGTTTGAAGTGTTTTAGGGTATTTCTTCAAGTTGATCTGTGATCTGGAGCTTAGTTTATCTAGGAACTTTTCCACACTTCAGTCCTTTAAGTTACATGTCCTTGTATTTTTATTTTTTAATTTTTTTTAGCCATTTCTGCTTTTGAAGTTCAGCCACTTTCAACTGAGGTTCAGGAAGGTGGAGTAGCTCGATTTACCTGTAAAATAGCAGCAAACCCTCCTGCTGTTGTGACGTGGGAAGTGAATCGAACAACTTTGCCTTTATCTATGGACAGGTACGTAGACTTAGGCATTTCAGGATGACATTCTCTGTGATAATTCTGAGCCAGATACAAAAATAATATCTGAATACTTGTAATGCCAGTACATAAAAAAAGTTCTAAGTGTGTATTATATCAACTACTAATTAGTCTAATTATTAGCAGTAGTTACGTTGATAGTTAATTTTGAATAGATGTTATGAGCATGGACCAGAATCATCTGCTAGTGTAGATGCAATAGAGTCACAGAATGAATGTTGGTCTATGAATTGTTAATGGGAAATTTTACATTCTCAGGGGTGGGGAGTAATGGGATGTAGAAAAGGTTAGGTTTTAGTTTTAATGGGCAGATAGTTTAAATTAATGAGTTTGCTTTCACAGATGCAATGTAGAAGAATTAATATTGAATCTGTGGGTTTTGGTTTTTTTGTTGTTTTTAGAGTAAACATCTGTAAAGAATTATATGTGCAAAAAAACTGAATTAAACTGAATTAAATCACTTCATGCTAGGTAAATTCTTCATAGGGTTACTCGTCTCTTGAGTTGATTAACTTGAGATGTACAGCCCATTTTTCTAGCTATTTTCCCTATCCATACTGCATCCACTGAACCTATTTCCATTCTTCTTGGCACCTAACTTTTGTTGAATGTGGAACTAGCGTGCAAAACAAGGTAAAAGAAGGTACAAATTAAAAACATGAAAATTATAAAACATATAGGTGGGTTTATTGAAAATTGCATACCCTGAAGTGCCACTGTAGCAGAAACTATTGACAAGAAAACTGACCAACCCGAGTAACATGGATGTGGTATCTGCCTAAAGAAGATTGGGATGTTTGCTTCTGAGAATTGAGAAAGATCTGCTAGTTAAAAGTACACAGATTGCTCTGCTTTTGTGGTGGCGTCAGTGGGGGAATCTCACCTGTAGTTCAGAAAGCGAGTCGTGTATAGAGGGTGTTTCTGAGTCTCCAGCCTGCTGTTCCCAAGTCAGTATAGCAATGGCTGTTCATAAAGTGTTCCTTTCCATGATGCTGTTCACTGGTGGAACACTTATCTACATTTCTTTTTTGTTTATGTGCCAGGATAACTGCTCTACCTACAGGAGTTCTTCAGATCTATGGTGTTGAACAGAAGGATGCAGGAAATTACCGATGTGTTGCCACAACAATAAGCAGCAGACGTAAGAGCACTGAAGCAACGCTGAATGTTATTCCAGGTACTCAGCATGTGAGATTTTTCCACAACATTATTGCCTTATTTTTAACATAGCAAAAACACTTAGATGCGTTAAGGAGCAGTAATTACCTATGAACCGCTCACCAAAATAATAGTTTTACTTGCTCAGATCCCATGGCTAAAATATTGTTTCGTGTACAATTACTGAAAAAAGGATTTAGTGTAAATTTAATTTTAGGCATCATTTTTTAAATTGTCGCATTTTTATTCATATATGATTTATTTTTTGTTTAATTGTGTTTACTTTCTTTTTTTTTTTTTTTTTTTTAATTTTTGTTTTTCTCCAAAGCTTCAGACTTAAAGCCTTTTCACAAACCAGCCATAATAGCTGGTCCTCAAAATGTTACAGCATCTCTTCATCAAACCGTCGTACTGGAGTGTGTAGCCACAGGGAATCCAAAGCCAATCATCTCATGGAGCCGGTTAGGTAGGTCTTAAAATTACAGAACGCAATCTTGAGCTTGTGGAGAGGAAATGAAATTGGAAAGGGAGGATTTCAGCAGCTGGTTCCTGTTCTGAGGCATTGTGTAGTAGATAGGCAGCTATCAATAGGTTAGGGTAGGGTGAGTGAAACACTTTCACTCATGTACTTCCATAATGCTGATGAGAACCCATGAGGTTTTCCAAGGACTCAACTGCTTCTGTTGTCAGTCCTGCACTGCCCGCAGAGCATAATGGACAAGGTGCCTGGTGGGGTGGTGACCTCCAGGGATCTGGCAGTCAGAACAGAATGATGGTTGGGTTAGTGAAGATTGGAGTGGCTACATCCCACAAAATAATCCTGTAAGTGTTTCTCTACCTATTCTTAGAAGCAGTATGTGAGTGGGTTTTAGAACTTGTATGAGTGGGCAGTTTAGATTCTGAATAGCCATAGTCAGATCCTGAATAACCTGACTAGAAGGAAAAAAGAAGAGAGGGAACACAATAATAAAATCAATAGCATTCATCACTGTGTCACATTTTCTGTCAAAATTGCCTCAGTTTCTCCTAATGTGTACTTAAATGTGAAAGTCAGGACTATACCTGTAGAAGCAAATCATCAGATGATTTCCTATATTTTATTTCTAGAAGTCGGAAAAGTCATGGAATGATTCCATAGCTCTTCTAGGCAAACAAATAAGAAAATAATCACATAACAGCCTAAGCGCTTTTTATAGAAAGAAAATAGAAGAAAACACATGGTAACCAAATATGTTCATGTTATTCCAAACACTATTTAGGAGATGGATGATCCCTGATTGTAAAGATAATGTGGACATTGGTAGTAATATCTTTGTATCTTTCTGCAAGCTGATTAGGGAGGCTAACTGGAAAAATAACATTAGTTTTCAGCTGTGATGGGTAATACCAGTTATAAATTACTTTCTAAGCATTGTAACCTAGCCATCCGAATAATCAGATACCTTCAGTTAAGAGCAAAGCAAATGCAAGATGGAAATCTCTGAAAACTCATTTGTGATTTCCTTTTGTGTTTTTTTTGACCTTTAAACTCTAACCCATGCCTTGGATATCTAGGCAACTTTCCTTAGGTAGGTTGTTTAAAGATGCTGGGCAACCTGGTGACCACACTTCTCCCACTGTCTCAAATAGACCATAAGTCCATCGATGTCTTCAATACCCGTGTCCTTGGAAATGGGAACCTCATAATCTCTGATGTGAAGGTGCAGCATGCAGGCGTATATGTCTGTCGAGCCACTATTCCAGGCACGCGAAACTTCACAGTAGCAATGGCAACTCTCACTGTGCTGGGTGAGTCTGTTTTGACTTCTGCCATGTTTTAACATCTTGCTTTTGTCTTGAGCTGTGCTATTCACTGGGTTGAATTTTTCTCTCAAATAAAGTGCACCTAGGGTTATAGCAGCTTGCTAATGTGGAATAGAGCTGTGGCAGCCTTCTTTTGTGGGTGAGATGAGAAATGTCAAATACTGAATGTCTGCTTTACAAACTATCAGTTCATTTCCGCTTAGAGACAGCAAGGTGCAATGCTACATCTGGAAGACTGACTTTCAACACAGAATCCAGTGACAAAGTAAAAACGTAATAGACCCATGTGTGTCATTAATGATGTTTTGTAGGCTGGAGTTTAATTTGCTGTTTGTCTTCCCAAATGCATAAACCAGAATGTGTATCAGTGTTGCTTTTTGTGCAGAAAGTATTCATTTTTAAACAAGTGTACTTTGTTTATATGAAATGTGCTTTCTGCATGGGTGTTTAAGCAGCTTGAGGAAAGAGGCTTGTGTGTAGGAAAATTCTTTCTTAATTTGAGTGTCCTGACATTTATGTAAGCTTGATTTTTTGCTTGTTACTTACCTGTAGCTCCTCCTTCATTTGTGGAATGGCCAGAGAGTTTAACAAGGCCTCGAGCTGGTACTGCTCGCTTTGCCTGTCAGGCAGAAGGAATTCCTGCCCCCAAAATTTCATGGTTGAAAAATGGAAGGAGAATACACTCCAATGGTAGAATTAAAATGTACAACAGGTAAGATTGCACTTGCTGTGTGAGAGCTGTGCTTGTAAAGAATAAACACCCTTACTGAGGATTGAGATGTCCATAACTAAATACAGCCAAACAAGGTATAACTAAATAAATGCAAATTGGGCATTGAATGTAGCATTATGGACGTTTCCCAGGCAGAAGAAATACAGATTAGTAAATACCCAAAATCATCAGTGAAGATTTTATGATCTCTGCCTTACCTGAGTGGAAACTGAAGTGATTTTACCAGAGTCACTCTGGATCTACAGTACTGTAGTAGAGACCAGAATCTTACCAGTTGTTTGAGGCCCATTTCAGCCCTTCTGTGGACTGAACAGCTCATATTAAAGTATGTTAAGAAATGAAAACCTTAAGATTGTTCTTTTTGCAGGGAGGAATAGATCTATGTATTTGTTTTCACCGTTTTTGGCTTTGCAGCAATAAACACGAATATTGACATGGGAGGTTTTGAATTACGCTTCAGGTTGTGAAATTTCACAACTGCACATCCATTTCTAATTGAAAAGTTTGTAAAGTGTAAGTTGTTTAAACCCATGAGGCAAATATAACTGATGTTGCATTATGTAGAGCTAAGTTTTTGGTGTTTTTTTTTTTCTTTTTTCTTTTTTCCTTTTATTTTCTTTTTGGATTCAGTAAATTGGTGATTAACCAGATCATCCCTGAAGATGATGCCATTTATCAGTGCATGGCTGAGAATAGTCAGGGATCTGTGCTCTCCAGAGCCAGGCTTACTGTAGTTATGTCGGAAGACAGACCCAGTGCACCTTATAACGTCCATGCTGAAACGATGTCAAGCTCAGCGATCCTGCTGGCATGGGAAAGGCCACTCTATAATTCAGAGAAAGTGATTGCATATTCTGTGCATTACATGAAAGCAGAAGGTAAGCAGTTTAATTTAAAGTGTATCCATATACTACTTATAAATGGTAAGAGCTGAATGTCCTTGCAAAGGCTGCCAAATTTGAATGGCTCGTAACCAGGGCTGCATCAGAGCATACTGGCATAAAAATTGTAACCAACTGACATGCATGGGGGAAAAAATGCTTTTGCCAAATCATCTCATTTGTGAGGCTGAGTGTTCTTCCAACTCACCTTGTCTGATCACTCTAGTGAACAGATTTTGAAGTCAGGAATGGGCTTTAAAACCTGGAACCTACCTACTATTGTCTGTGTTTCCCTGTTTGTTCTCAAGGAGAAATTCTACATGTGTGCTTGGGAGGGAAGGACACCATCCTGGGGGCTTGTAGTGAGCAGCTTTTCCCTGGGTTCGGCTGCTATGTGTGGATCACCAAATTCATGTGACTTTACAGACTTTTGTATGTTTTGGAATAAAATGATTGATGCATTATTGGCTTTAACTATCGTCTCTTAGAGTACTAACTTAACAAGGTTTGCTTTCCTACAATGAGAAATATTTATTCAAAATTTTAAATTTTATGGAAACAGCCATGAATGGTTTGCCATGGTCTCTTAAATTTTATAGAAATAGCTATGTAAAAGGGAATGGGTAAATTAAAAGAAAATTGAGGAACTAGACATTTTTAATCACCTAGTGCGATGTAATGTGCTTTAAGTTAAGGAAATCTTTACAGTGATAGAAAGCAGATACTTTTCATAAGCAAGGTATTTTTCATGAAACTGCCAAAGGACACGAAAATTTCTTTGGTGTGTAGCTTAAACTAATGTTTATGCTGTAACGGAGCTCTGTTTTCTTGGAAGACTAATTTTCTTTTCTATTCAGTAACTCGTTTATTCAAGGACAAGACTGCAGATGCTCAGCTCTGTATGGAATACCAGTCTGACATCTGCTAAGCAAGAGGACAGGAAGGACAGCTTAATTACTCTAATACTGATGCAGAAATAGCTGCCTTTGCTTTTGCAAGTGGGATTTTTCAGTACACAAGAGAATTTTGTCTGAAGGAAGGAAGGAAAGAGTTTTAAAAGATAATGAGGACAAGAGGTGCGGGAAATTACCCCCTACACTTTCAGTCACTGAGGTATTGTGCTCACAACCCCCGCTCAAAGCTAATATGAATAAAGTCACACTAGATAAGCTATCTGGGTAATTGTATGTCCGGTGCCAGTGCAGAGAGCAGAGACTGGGTAACTTCAAAGAAAACTGGGAAATTGTCCTTAGGGAAGCCTGCATTTGTGCAGGAAGTACTCTTTCACTGTAGTGAAAATGAGGTATCTTCTGAAATTTGTGTTCTGCAAAATTCTTTTGCAGTCTCTGCTTCATTTACCTGCTTGTGCAAAGGCTGTTGCATGTATGTATGTTGTGAAATGAGATTGCAGTTTGGCTTAGTTTAAAAAAAAAAAACACAAAACAACACAAAACCAAACCAACACACAAAACAAACAAAAAAACCAACCACACCAGTTATTTGAACTTTCTTTCTCTAATACCTATTTTTTTCATCTCAAGACAATTTTGTGACATCAGGACTTAAAAACTTGTTTGTTTGTTTGTTTTTTAATTGTATTATAGAAAAAACGTTGGAGCTCAAAGGCTCGTGAAACTGCACTCACCTGAGAATGGTTGCACTCTAAGAGGCAGTCTGTAGATCTTTCAGAGGACATTGCCCTCATCAGAGGCATTCTGCTGTTTCACTGTGAAACAGGTTCAGGTCCTCTTCCCTGTTTGAATTAAAAGAAAAAAAAAAAGTTTTATTGAAGTTAGTTGAAGAAACCAACAGGTGGTGTTTTTATTTTATGTTTTAATTTTTGTTCTTTTTTAAGCAGAATATTTTACATTCAAATTGGGGTCATAGTAGCAAGAAGAATAAGGGTCTGATGAGCGTGCATGTTGGAGTGTGTTAATTCCTTGTTAGTAATTCAGAAAAGGCACAAAGGGAACAGTGATTGTGGTGGAAGGCAACCCTTGTTCTCTATTATGGCTGTTTCATTAGGGCCTCTGCATGAGGCCTAGCAATCCATTCAATAAGAGAACAAGTCCTTTTAATTTGAGCTCAAGGATCTTGTTTAGCAGGTCAGAAATCGTGCCTTGCAATTCCTAATTAACAAGCCATTAACTAGTCTGTTGTGAGATGCTTGTAATCTTGTCTAATTAAAATGCTATCAAGTTAATTCATAAATGTGGGAAAACTTAATGCTGGAATTTGCCTTTCGTTTTGTTTATAAATTCAGTTGTGAAGAGGAGGAGCTGGCTCTTACAGAGTTTTGATTAAGTTGACATGCATTTGGTGTGAATTGTTCCTTAACACAGCAGCTTTCACCACACTTATTCCACTTTATAGCCTTCCTCTATAGGAATAAAGCCCAACAAAGACAAGAACTGCTGCTTGCATTGCTATGCATATTTTAATGAGAATTGCTGAGAATTTTTTCTTTTTATTCCTGTCTCTTTTTCTCTCGCCTTTTTTTTTTTTTTATTAGCCACTCATTAAGGAGCAAAACACTTTTGAATCTCGTTCTGGGCTATTCCTATTGGCTTTTTTCCAAATTAAAGAAAAAAAGTGTCAATCAGATGTACTAGAATTTGCAGGACTAAAATGAGATCCTTGTGTTGAATAATTTCTTTGTTTTGTGTTATTTGGGGGGTGGAGGGTATTATGTTTGGGTTTTGGTTTTTTTTTGTTTTGTTTTGTTCTGATGGAGCAGAGCCTTTGCATTCCTCCCAGACTGCTATAGTAAGGCTCTGCAAACAGGTTTTGAAAAAGCCTCCTGACTCTGAACAAACAGATGTAGAAGTTTGCTCTGAATTATAAGGCTATTAGAGCTTGTCTGTTGTGTG
This sequence comes from Lagopus leucura, assembly GCF_019238085.1. Lineage (NCBI taxonomy): Eukaryota > Metazoa > Chordata > Aves > Galliformes > Phasianidae > Lagopus > Lagopus leucura. Next base: position 5,183,405 of record NW_024962269.1, read on the forward strand.
ACTGTATATTGGGCGCAGTTTGTTGTGACTAATTTTAAAAAGGGGTTTAGAGCTGCATTCAGTGTTCCTGATTCAGGAAAATCCTGCAACACCATTATCTACATCACAGTAAGACACAGTTACTCGTATGCATAAATGAACTCAACTTAGGAGGCTGAAATAATAGAGGTAAGCTGGGTAAGAAAACGAAATAACTTTGTAAGATCTCACAGCCAGATACTGTGATGTTTAGAGACGACCTGGAATTTTTGTTTGTTTAACCCTTGTTTTATGCCAGGTTTAAACAATGAAGAGTACCAAGTGGTCATCGGAAATGATACAACTCATTACATTATTGACGATTTGGAACCAGCCAGCAACTATACCTTCTATATTGTAGCTTACATGCCTCTTGGAGCCAGTCAGATGTCAGATCATGTGACTCAGCACACCCTTGAAGATGGTAAGACAGATAAATACCACTGTTTTTAAGTGAGCGTTTTTTTGGAACTAGATGGTCTTTGATTGGCCTTCCAACCCAAGCCATTCTATGATTCTGTGAAGGCCATTCTCAGTGAAAGGCCCAAGGAGCTGGGAGAGCTAACTTAAACTGAACAAAGGGATAGTCGGTGCCATACAACATCATGTGGAAGAAGTTCTGAAGGAGATTCATCTAGCTCTCTTCTGCTGCTTGGGGTGCTAGCTAGGCAGGGAGTGGTGAACAATTGCTTGTGCATCACTAGTTATATATATTTATATACATAAATATGAACATTTATATATATATATGTGTGTGTGTGTGTGTATAGATATAAATGAAGTGTGTATACATATATGTATATATACACTTCATTTTTTTTCCTGATTCTCTTCCCCATCCCACTGGGAGGTAGGGGGGTGGTGAGCAAGCTCTGTGGTGATTAGCTACCTGCTGGGTTAAAGCACAACACGTGGCCAGAAGTGACTGCCCTCATAACATGGTGGAAGGAAGCACACACAGAGTTCTAAGCATTACTGGGTGTTGTTTAGACTCCTAGTTTCAGCTGCTGCATGTAATGTTGACAGTCACTTTGACAGAACAGTAAGATGTTGACTGCCATCAATTTCTGCTGGCAGTAAGAGAAGAAAATGTTGAAGGCTTTACAGAAAGGAGCTTGCTAAGTTTATATTGTATGCAGAAGATTGAGAAGCATGAGCAGTGTCAAACTATTCTTAAAATAAAGAGGAATCTATAAAACTGCTTATTACAAATACCTCACCGTATGTTAAGGTGTCAGATGAGAATGTCACATCTTTCTTTTTCTGGAGCTCAAAAACTTTTGTCCTTTTCCTTTTCAGTTCCCTTGAGAGCTCCTGAAATTAGTTTGACAAGCCGGAGTCCTACAGATATTCTTATCTCTTGGTTGCCGATTCCTGCAAAATACAGGAGAGGCCAGGTGGTTCTGTATCGTCTGTCTTTCCGCCTCAGCACAGATAGCAAAATCCAAGTCTTGGAGCTTCCAGGGACTTCAGATGAGTACCTCCTTGAAGGGCTGCGGCCTGACAGTGTCTACTTGGTTCGTATTACTGCTGCAACAAGGATTGGCTGGGGAGAGGCATCTTTGTGGACCTCCCACCGAACTCCAAAAGCTACAAGTGTGAAAGGTAATAATGCTTATGTTACCCACTGCCTGGAGATGGGGCCAATTGTGGGCTTCATCTGAAGGCTGCACGTTTTTCTGATAGGTAACACAAGGATGTGAAACGAGTTTTTCCATTGCATGTTCTTATCCTAGGGATACAGGGGAATAGTGTTCTAACTATGATTTCGTGCGTAATCTACACAAGCTTATGATTTTAGTGTCAGGATCAGAAGTTGTTGAGAAGTGGATCTGTCTTGTGCTTTATGTGTGACAGCAGAATGAAAAGCCAACGTGTTACTTTTGTGTTGATCTTTGATTCTGGTCACAGGCTGATATTCACGTGTTTGATACAGTGGTAGGAAGCTTTAATTAAAATGTTTTAGCTTTTCGCTTTTGTTTCCAATGATAACATGGTTTTCTTCTGTTCCACATGATTTTAATAAAAAACAAGCAAACCCAAAAAGATAGCAGTCCAGAGTAAAACTTTTCTTCATATCAGGACATTTAACGCTGGCAGCTTGTGTGGGTGCACAAGGGAGCTGAGTTGACACGTGTCTGCTCTACAAACAAAACACAAAGTTTTGAGTATAGAGATGGACTTACTTGAAATCCGATTTAAGTTGTTATAGCTGAATTTTGGCTTACATTATTATTTACCAATGTTGTATAGAAGAGCATTCAATTTTGCATGAATGCCTTAAAGGTATAGATTTGAATTTGTAACAGTATTTCTTAGATTAATCCTCATCCATCTCATTTGAATTTAATTGAGTTTTGACTAGTATTGCAAATTATTATCTCTTGATGAAGTGTGATGTGATTGCTATTTACATTTACTCTGGCTTATTTTAAAGCAAGAGATCATTTTATAGACTCTAGATTATCCTCATTTTCTTTTGAGAAAAAGAAATTGAAAATACTTTTAAAAATTTTAAATAGATTTTATTTCAATTTTTTTTTGAGATGCTGAATTAAAAAATAGCTATTTCTTAATTTACCTGAAATTATGCTTTTAGATTAGCTACAGGGAATCAGACATCCTAAAAAGGAACTAAGTAGGTAAGTACATAAGTGAGCTAGAATCAAAACCTTGAGTGAACTTTTGACTGATGGGCATTCTGATTTTAATGTAGGATTTTGTTATTCTTAAATATAATAATATTGTGTATATTTCTCTAAAATCAGCACCAAGATCTCCTGAGCTGCGTTTGGAACCAATAAATTGTACAACCATTACAGTTCAGTGGCAGCAGGACTCTGATGACACTGCAGCTATTCAAGGGTACAAGTTGTATTATAAGGAAGAAGGCCAGCAGGAAAATGGACCGATTTTGTTGGATGCCAGTGATCTTGAGTATACTGTCAGTGGTTTAGGTAAGTACAGAACATATTTCTTAACTGTTCTGGAAGGCAATAAATTCGAAGGACATCTTAGGGATCTTAAATCTTCTGACCTACAAGGCTACTGCATTAAGTTTGGCCATCTATATTTCTAGCAATAAACTTTTTAAACTAGATTTGTACCACTGATGGATAATCCTATCTGTATCCCTAAATGTATTTTGTGCAACACTTACATAACCAGATCTTGTTAATCTTGTGTAAGTTAGGAGGACACCCAGCTGCATGCCACAAGAGACAGAACTGGTAGTTAGTAAATACCCATCTTTTTAGTACTCAGTTTAATACTTGATACTTCAGCTTTTGGGTATTTGTGCTCAGTCTAGCTTAACAGTGAAAGATGAACACAAAGTACCAAAGTTTTTTCTCTGGTGTTTCTAGGCTATGTTTCTGTTATTGGTAGCCTTTGTCATGGCTATACTGCCCAACAAGCATCACTCACTTTAGCATGGCTACAGGACATGTTACTGTAAATTCCTAAAAATATCACTAGGATACTGCAATAAAATGAAATAAAAATACCTTCCAGTATTAATGGGATAGTTACATGCACAGGGTACTAGCTAGTAGCCTCTCTGCATGTTCTCCTTTATATTTTAAGTAGTACTGGTAAATATTTGCAGAACTAAACACAAATATTAGAGCATGGAGCAGTCCCCTTGTGGTCTTTCAGTTGATCATCAGACTGTTTCCTCCTGTAGCTCTTGCCTTATATATCAATTCAAGTGTGTTGGTATCACTCCTTGTAAGAAGGTGCTTCTGTTTATATATAAAAAGCTGCGTTTTTTTAATTTAAAAGGTGTGACTTATAATGTAATCAGCATAAGTGAAGTAGGACTTGACACTTAGCATTTGAAACACGTTGAGAGAGTTTTCTTAGGGGTAACATGGAGAACTGGATTATCAGCATTGACCTGTGGTCTTAGCTGGGTCAAATGGCCTCTTGACCGTGATCAGATAATTCTCATCTGCTGCATACAGTTGAGATACTATTTTGGGGGAGATCATAGGGGAGAGCATTCTGGTCTGTTAACTGGACAACTGGCCATCTGTGACCATTCCTACCCAGAGCATCTGGCAGCAGCTGACTGTTTAACAAAAGAGCATTGGCTTGGCTTGGAAGGTTGTGTCCTAGGACACTAGGACAAATGTTTTTTGGGTTGGTTTTTTTTTTTTTTTTTTTTTTTTTTTGTGTTTAGGTTTTTTTTGACTTCTCATTATGCAGTTACTAAACAATAATTTTGTTTAGGCAAATTTATTGACTGTATGACTCCCATCATGGGAATTTTTCAGTGTACTAAACCTCCTCAGATTAAAATACTGTTTTACAGAATTATATTTAAAGTATATTATCTGTATGTTTTTTATTGTTCTTTTTTTTCTTTCCAGTAATCATGCAGATAGAGGACAAAACGAAAGCAAAATGAGTTTGGGGAGGTAGAACTGTTGCACAGTCATAGTGTTACCTGATTTCTAGGATGTATGGATGTGGAAGATTCACATGCTTGAATTAACCATTCAGTCATGGTACACAGGATGTTTGAAGTGTTAATTCCTTGCCTAAATTGTAAATATCTACATACGATGACCAAAACAGGACACATCCCATATAATCTGATTGCCCTTCTTTATATTTTTAATGTGTGTGTAATTTCTGATGCCATAGGTTAGACCTGCTGAAGAGTGTGTGTTGTCATGCAACTTTCAAGTAGACATCAGCTTTTTTATTTTTCATGGAGCATATAGAGTTATTTGAAGTGAACTTTCCTGTGTGAGTTTATTTATTGTTTTCTTTTTTAAATCTTCTCTGTAGCATTTATAGAAAAAGGCATTAATTACCACAACTACAAAAGACTCAGTTGGCACAAGAAATTTGATCAGGTCATGGTTTTAGACTGCAAAGATGATTATGTACGTTGAAGCCTGGGAATTTCACACATGTTTCTCGTGGAGGTGGTACCTGTTTGATTGCTGTGTTTGCCTATTGAGAAGTCAGCTGTTTGAAAAACTTGTGTGCACTAAATAATTTCTTAGAAAACAGTACACAATCAACCTTATTCTTCCTGTAGTAGCTGCACCTGTGGAGAATATAGTAGGTAAAATGATATGCAGTATATAAAATAACAGTGTAGCAGCAACCATGCGGTAATAAGGGACTTGATTTGCTTATCTTTTTTCTTCTTGTGAATAATCTACATCATATAACTCAGATATTTTATTAAGATATTTCTAATTAAAATATTATCTATTGGAAAATGACTCTGAGATGAAGCAAAGGAAGCTATTGATTTAGGTTTCTGACTGTGGTACACAATTTTCACAAACTGGACAGTGGCTTTGAGAAGTAATGTTCTGCCATCTATTTGCCTCTTCTTTGGACACTAACTTCACAGAATCACAGAAGGGTGACTAATCAATGAACGCTAATCAGTTGGCAGCCTCTTTTAAATAAAGGACCTTTAATGTCTTCATTATGAGCCATATGCTTTGGTAGAATATTGCAAGTGTGAGATCTTAAGGGGCAAGGTGTGTTTAGGGGCTTCATTTTCATAGATGTTGGATAACATGGTGAAATGAAAGGTTGTTTCTCATTTGGAAATGCTTGTAGATGCCTTCTGGTGGCAAAGTTTGAGTACTTTCTCATTCATACCTGTTGCCACTGAACAGTTTGTCATGACCTAAGGCTGCACTACCATTTCCTTTCCTTTTGCTTAGTTAATAAATTGCAGGTAGGGTTCTATTGAAATGTGGAGCATAACAGTAAGTATCTCCTTGGAATATTTTGCAGATGTTGATTCACATGGTTGTCAGTTATGCAAAATCTGTGTTCAGGGAAGACAATTCACTTTGTGGCAACTGAAGTGCATTAGAATGTCAAAATTCATGATCTCTTAACAAAGGAAATGTTAGCAGTGATACTGGAAACATTTTTGATGGCATTTATTATTGATAACATTGGTGAATTATTGTTAAATGACTTGCAAACAGCTACTGGACCCTTGATGGAAAGACAAGGCTGATAAAGCAGAGGCAGCAATGGCCATGTAAACTGCGTTTCAATAATTGAACGTTATATATAGCAATATAAATATTATGTTGTATGTTTTAATTTGTTGTTTCTTATAGCCTTACATTTTGAGAACTGATCTCTTCTACTTTAGAGTAAGTCTACCCAGTTACTTCTGTCTATTTTTTAACTGGATTATTTAATGTGATAGTCACTGGGTAAATAGAATTAAATGATCTGATGAGAGTCAGGGCTGCCTTTCTCAAAATAAATATTCCCAGTTTCCCACAGACATTTCTTTGTGTTAAAGGTCTTGGCATTTATTTTTCATCAGTGAGCCATTTCCTAGTCCAGTGTAAAATTCCATTATCACTTCAATTTGCTACAGGAACATACCCTTCAGTGCATACCATTCATTTTTGACGCTATTTTTAATTCCTCCTTTGCTTACTCCTGCACTAGGAAGTTCTGACTTTTTTCTTCCAGTCTGGAGAAGAGAAGGTGCTGGGGAGACGTCTTTGCAGCCTTTCAGTATTTAAAAGAGGCGTTTTAAAAAAAGACTTTTTACCTGGTCTGATAGAGTGGTAGCACTAGGGGAACTTCAGTCTTTAAACTACAAGAAGAGAGATTAAGAATAGATTTCAGGATGAAATTCTTACTCAGAAGGTGATGAGGCACTGGCACAGGCTGACTTGAGAAATGCCACCTCCCTGGAGACATTCAAGGTTGGATGTTAGGTTGGATGGGGCTCTGGGCAGCCTGATCTGATGTGTGGCAGCCAGCCCATGGCAGGGGTGTTGGAATCGTTTGGTCTTTAAAGTCACCTCTTCCCCAAACTATTCTGTGATTCTGTTCTAGGCAGACTGTGAGATTTGTTAAATCTGCTGTTACAGATTCTGTTTGTTTCAGCATGTGTATGTTTGTTCAGAAGTTGAAGTGACTTTTCTTGGTGGAGGAGTTCATTTGGGAATCTTCTTGCGTGAGTTTAAAAGCCAACCAAACAAACAAAAAAAGGAGCATCCAGGGAAGCTCATTTCCCACTTTTCATTGTCTTCATGCCTTCTTTTTTAAAAAACAATCAGTGTCACTGCTGCTCACCGCTGCACTGGGTGTTTGCCTGTCACAGCTCAGTGCAGCCGCATGTTCGTTAGGAGGGTAGAACAGCACAGGAGGGGCGGTGGCTCTGACAAACCCATTTTAGGCTTATATGGTTTGCTGGAACTAGGAACTCCTCAGAGGTAAGTGCTGCTGCTGATTGGAATCTCATCCCAGCAGCTGTATCTAAACAGATTAAAATCAAATTTAGATTCTTGTTTAATAGATTCAAGAAAGCATGACCCACTGTGATACTGTAACACAAGTTCATTATTCTTAAAGTTCTGTAGAGTTCTCCCCCTTCTGAACTTTAATTAAGTTAGAAAGACAAAATAATTAGTTATTACCATCCTAGTAACAGCAATAGTTTTTACTAATTAATGATGATGGGGGCAATGCATCATTTTCTTGTGCCATTAATACCTTCTACGCTCGGAAAAAAGGGAGGAAAGAAAGAATTCACTCTGCAAATTCATCCTTCTGTGGTTGCTGACTGGAAGCTGTAGCACCTTGTATGATGCTAGTTACAGTGAAGATTTCAGAAATTTGCTCTTAGGTGACCAGGCACATGTAGGATCTCAGTAAATGCTCCTGAAACCCTGAGGCAATCAGGTTGTGGCAGGGATGTGTACACTTTAGGTGCTCTTTTGTTTCTGTTGCACGCAAGATGATATCATGCTAAATAACCGTTTTCAGCCAGAAACACCTTAGGGGATGGAAAAACTGGTCTGTTAGCTTCAGTGAAAACACCTTGAGCATGAGAGCACACCCAGCTTGGCCTTTCCGTGGCATGGCCCCTCCCAGGAGAGCCTGTGAAGTGTTGTCGTGTGCGCGGGCTGCAGACCTCAGAGAGCTGCTGGCTGCCCGGGGCCAGGTGCTGCCAGGCTGCAGGGGATGGACAGAGCCTGCTGGTGGTTTGTTGAGCATGAAATTGAGTGCATCTGCTTTTATATTTGTGTGTGTGTATACATACACATGCATATATATAAATTCTACAGTAATATGGGAGGTGTGCAGACACTGCAGGCCTTCTCTCTGGGAAAGCTTCTTGGGGTTGTCTAAAGGTGCTTAACATGAGGGATATTGCAATCCCTTGCTGCTGCTTCTGATATTCCGGTTTTATTATACCTAATGGCTTCCTCCTACTTAATCCAGTTCTTTTGGAGAATATACTTGGGTTCTGTCAGATTGTTTATCCAGTATACTCAGTGTTATTGGAATGTTTGACCTTAATCAGCAAAAATTCCATGCTTCTGTGGAAACTCTTCAAGTCCTACCTCTGTTGTTGCAGAATGAAGAAATGAGGGAAAGGCATGTCCTTCCTCAGTTGGACAAAATGTCACAGTGCTTTATGAGGATGTATTTTGTGACCCTGCATGGTCTCTGCTCTCAGAAGAGGCTTGTGCTATGGAATTAGACAGCTACCTCTCACGCATTCCTCCAGAGACTTGCTTGGCCTTCAGTTGTTTAATTTCACCTGGATCTGTATAGATCACTTTATAACCATGATTATAGCTAAGCTTCAGAGCAGCTCTAAGTCTAGAGCAGCAAAGACAAAGTGATTCTACAATCTATAGAAATGGAATAAAGGCATATAAAAAAAGACAGTGCAAAGAATTTCTCCCATGAAGCTGTCAGACACGCGACACCCGAGTGCCTTTTCAAATAATTTCATAAAAGCACTTTGGAAATTTCATAAAGCAGTTGATATAAAGGTCAGATGTGACAGAGTGGTTTGTTTTGCACTCTATTGCAGTCGTATGTGCAGGAAGCTGTAAATCTTAGCTTTATTGCCATCTTTCTTGTTAAGAACTACAAATGTTGTAATATTGAGAAGCAATGCTGTATGAACGTGTTCTTTTATTTTTCAGCTTCAGAGCGTGACTATCACGGTCTCCAGGTAGTTATTTCTAATAACTGGGGCTGTAATTTCAGTTTCATCCTGGGTTTTGTTGGTGTCAAAATGTAGTCTTGCATATTTCTGTCTGTTAGAACTGCATATGTGAGAATTGATATTGCTGTCCGGTTATAAGTCAGTATGAAAATTCAGCTTGAGATTAACAGGTGAATTTCAAGGAGCCAAGCGTTTCAACAGCGAAATGAAATAATGGGAAAGAAACAACACAACTCTTCTCACTCAGTATGTTTTTCATTTTTATTCTTTTATTTTTTTAAATTCTTATTTCACATTTAACTATTTCCAAATTCTAGTTGATGAAGTAGAACCCAGTACTGCAGAACTCCTGTATTTTTGCTTAAACAACTTTATGTTGAGCCAGACATTCACTGTGAAATTTTGATTTAAACAAGCTATAGCTGCCTGTAAAAAAAAAAGATAAAATCGATAATGACAATAGTTCTTAATAAAGTACAACTACTACAATTTTTTTTGCTTGTAGTGCTGGATGATGGTACTGTGTGCTGTACATACTGGAACCAGTATTTACACTGCTGTGTTGTGAAAAGTTTCTAATAGCTCAGTAGGTGACCAGGACAAATATTATCATTTATTACTACTGTTTACAGCTGGGTCAGTTGAGTGTTTACTCATGCTGATTACATCCTTAAACTAAACCTCTTATCTGTCAGTTCTCCTGATTGTATGTAACAGACTTGCTACTACTACTTATCAGTTAAAACATGAAGGATTTGCTGGGCGAGGGGAGGAGGAATTGGCCGAATTGCACAGGAATAAAAGCAAAAGCCCTAGAAGCAGACAGGGCATGTTTAAAAGCAGCCTTTTCCCGTCTGTGACCTCTTACTCTATGGCAGACATGGCGATTTATGTATATTTGTATTTAACAATCCCAAGCTCTTGGGCTAGTCCTGGTGTGATGATGTGCTTCTACTACATGTCAATAAATGAGAGACATTCCTTGCTTCATAATCATAAAGGGTAGACTTGTCACCACTTTTAATGAGTTTGTCTTCTAAATGCACACATGGCATATCTGCTTATCATTTTTTCCCTGTTTTCTTTTCCTGAATTTATAAGGGAAGGGGGTGAAACTCTTATGATTAAAAGAGGCAAGGAAGGGGGCTTTGCTACATTGCATCTTTTCTTTTTACTTGCAGAATATCAAAGCAAGTGCTGCTTTGAAAAGTTTTTGTCCCTTTTTTATAGAGCCATACTATGTGGTACAGGCTGTAAGTGTATATGGAGATCAGATATTTTTTTTCCAGTTCTGTGGTTGGAGTTTACAAGCTGCTGCATTATGTTTTGTTTCAAGTGTAAGACAGTGCTGGTAATTCCTCTGGGCATATTTGTAGCATTTCTTTCCTGATCAGATTTATTGTTGCTGAATGCACAGAACCTTGGCTGGGTGGCAGGAGCAGAGAAGAAATGGAATTTTTGTTTTGTGCTGTGCTTTTTGGTGAAGCAATTGTTGGTCCACTGTACAGCTTGATGTGAAGCAGGGCAAGCGAGTGGGGAATATCAGGAGGTTGGACAGTGCAAACGCACTGAGATAGGAGACTGGACAAAATGATTTGCAGACTGACCCAACCCCTCAACTTTGTCCCTCCCTTGTGAAATTAAAATACTAAACTGCTCCGTTTGGATGAAAAATCAATACACTCAGGTTATAAATGGAATTTTTACCAAGCAAAACTGAAGCTTGCCTTTAATCGTGTGTCCTTTTGTCAGGGCTTATTGGCATGGCACCCATTACAGCAATGGTGCCTCTACCTCCCACTTGTACGTACAACAAAATGGGAATCCTAGATAAACATCAGCTTGTTTTTTACTCCAGAGAGACCAGTTAAGTATCAGTTGCTAACAGTGCACACATACTGTGCAGTTCAAGTGCTACCTCTGTAAAAATGCAGGGCCTCCCTTCCTGAGTAGTTCCATAGTTACAGTTCTCTTGCATTGTGCTCTATCACAAATTTGTCTCATAATTATGTATTTTCAGTTGAATTTTAGTTCTCAAATAAAAAGATTACTTTGATTATCACATTCTTTCTCACAGTACAACCTTTGTTAAATAAATTTTATTTATTGGTTCTTTTTGATTTTTAAATGGCATCGTACGTAAATCTGCCAGTGCTGTTGTTTTTGAAAGTAAATGTTATTTTCACAATTTATTGTAATGGAAGGCTTTAATTAATGTTTGGTGTATTTGTCAGTCTTAAATTACAGCACCAAACCTCTCAATAGCTTTCTGATTCAGCCAGCAGACAATTTAATAGGTGCCAAATACTGAAATCTGCAGCATCTGTATTAGCAGGATAACTGTTTTGGTGTTGATTAAAATGTCACCTGTGACAAAACATGACAAGTGCTGGGTAAGGGGAATCTCTGGTCTTCTGTGAGTTAAATTCAGAGTCATTACATTGTTCTAAAGCAAATGGAGAATTATTTGTCCATGTGAGCAGACAAGTAAGGTCTCTCTTAGTTAAGGTCTTTCAGAAAGAGGTAGATTCTGTGCTGGAAAGATTGCGTGGCTTTTTTTTTCTTTATGTAACTTTCTTGAAAGTGCTCCCTGAACTACTGCAGTTTGAATCATTTGTCTTGGAAGATGGTCCTGGTGTTCTCATGTAACCACATCTTGACTTTTGCAGTAATCCATGTTAACTTTGCACAGCAGTTGCACTTTAAAGGTGAGGGACAGGGGAAGGGAAGAGTGCAGAATGAGATTGAATGTACTGTACTTCAAAATAGAGTGTTAAGAACAGTTAAGCCTGGCTCTCCAGAGAGACACTGGTAGTTACCTAGGTGAAGGAAGTTTCTTTAACAATTTTATAGATTAAAAGCATCATTATACAGGCTTTACTAAGGCAGTGGTTGAGATTGTGTTCCAAGGGCCCACTCCAGTAGCACAGAGAATTTCTGCCTGGTTTTGGGGAAGGCTTTCTATCTCTTTATCAGCTGCCTCCATATCTGAGTTGGATGCAGTGTTTTTCTCTTGGGACATCAGACTAATTGCATTGCAACTCCAAGAAGTGGAATCAAAGGTGCAGTGCAAAGCACTGAAAATAGGAATGGGGGTTGTTTATGTTCTGTCAAGATAACCTGCCCACCTCTAGTGCAGCAAACAGTGTCTTGTTGGAAGCATTTAAACTTAAAATGGTAAAATGATCAGAATTTTGCAGGAAATGCTCTCTGCTGTTCTGTGTTCTCAGGGTAGAAATTCCACCATTTAAAGCTAACCCTGTGTGGGAATTGAGTTGGGAAATTGGGTCGTGTTCATTAACAGTTGGGATGTATTCAAATAGCGTTTCATTGTTGTTTTGCTGGAGCTGAAGGTTGATATTTACTTCATGAGAAGGACATATTGATCACTACTGAAAATATTTACAATTGTTTTGATGTAAAGAAAAATCCTCAGAAAAACCCTGAGTTAATTTTGAAGAGCTTCAGATATTACGACCAGTCCATAAAAACATTTTAACAGCCACATTGTGAAAGTTACCAGTAAATAAAGACTGATTTATCTGTATTTATATAGATATGCACCTATATAAATCTATATATCTATATTTATCTATGTCATATTTAATTTTTATGATTGGAAAACACAGTTTTAAAGGGAAAAAAGAGAAAGCAGGTAAAATGGCAGACAGAACCAGATAGTTTCTCATGTATCTTTCTTAAAAACAGACAAATGGAAACCAACAAAACAGCAGCAACAAAAATAAATCAAACACAGCGGACAGAAACAAGCAAAAATGGTGCATGTTGGTTTTGCAACCTTTTTTGATTTCTATTTCTGAAGTGCGAGGATTTGTCTCTGAGAGACAGCATTATTTAATTTGCTGCTTATTGGACTTCATTAGTAAAATACTTAAGTCCTGGATTGCAAAGAAAATGCTCCTTGGAGAAGGCTTAGAGAAAACTCCTGTTATAGGAAATTAAATCAACATTGTCCATTAATCATACTGCATGTCAACCCCCAGACCTCTCTTGATTGTTCTTGGTGAATGTGAGGAACCATTAGATGTGTGAGGTCCTTAAAGGTCTGAGTAAGTCAAAGGGGAAGAGTTTAAAAAAATGCCAGTGTTAGCACATGAAAGAGACTTCAGAGTGGACAGAAGAAAACATTTGCTGTGCAGGGCTAGTTACATTTCTTCATTTTTCCCCCCGTGTTTTTTTATTGTTTTCTTCCTTTGTTTAACAGAAATCCAGATGTTGTGATCAAAATGTTAACATTAATTTCTCCTGTGTTTTTTTTTCCTTTTCCTTTAACTTTTTTTTTTTTGGGGGGGGGGGGGGGGGGGGGAGGGCTGTGTCACTGCTTTTGATAAATGGTGGAGTTTCCTTATGAATTCATTATTAGTGAGAAATGTGCTTCTAGGGCTGAGCTACGCTTTGTGATAACTTTTCTGCCCAGAGAAACACCTCAGCTAGAGGATATTTACCATGAAAGCATTACTGCTAATAGAAATATTTCTCTATTTTGGGAGATGATGCAACTGTGAAAAAGCCAATGTTTTTTTCAGGCTGTTGAGAGTTGCTCTTTTGTGGCAAATGAAGGGAGAGTGTGTGGGAGGGGGAGAAAAAGCAGCCTTGTGTTGGAAGAAGCAGCTTTTGCTGTGACACTTCTCTCCCAAACCACTGATGTTTTTGCATCTGGGAAAAAGGTTTAGTGGACATAATTGATGTATTACAAGTGTATTTCAGCGTTTATACTCAATTCTGCAGTATTTCTGTCATTCGTAATACTGTACCTTGCCTCAAACTGCGTATTACAAAATAAAGATGCTTGTTGCTGCATGTTTGTAGAAGCTATGACAGGGAAATATTCATTGATCCAAGTTGGTAGATCAGTTAAAGACTTGAGTTTTCTGCCTGTTGCATGCATGCAGTTATGCATGCACTGGGTCCTTGTGCATCTGTCACATTTGTATTCAGACAGAGGAGCAGACGTAAGTTATTGTATAGAAATACATCATGAAAATGGATTGTGACACCAGATCCCAGAACAGTGGAAATGGGCAGAACTGGAAATATTGAGGAGCAGTAGGGCTGAAGGGAGGAGGATGTATATGGGGGAAGAGAGGCAGATGGGTGAGCGTTGTGCAGCTATGCCCATTTGCCCATTTTACTTTCATGATAATTTTTGGCCTAAGCTAGGCTTTTTCTTCATTCATGCCTTGTGGCCTTTGCTTTCCTGCTCCTTGCTTGCCTCTAACTTCTCTAGTTTCCATCAGTCCTAGAGCCTTAGCAGTGACAGCCACGTGCCTTAGAAAGCCCGTAACTGTAGCACTGCCTGCCAGTTATTTGTGCTGAAACTCAAGGAAGAGAAGGGCCGTTTTTGTGGAGTTGGCTCAGGTACTGATGCTTTAAACATGAGTGTGACACAGTATTCCTGAAACCAGTGACAGGACTGAGCTGTACTTCCAGATATCCAGCTTTGCATTTGGTCTGTTGGATAACAGCTCCCCCTTGAGGGAAATGTCCTTTACTAATAAATTCATGACATGTATTTCCGCCTGGTGGTTTTGTGTGGGTGTGCGCGGGGTTCACAGTTTCACCAAGCAGCATAAGATGAAACAGATTCCTGATGACTGTGCTGTATCCCAGGCAGCTTGCTGCAGCTGGGAATGGCACCTTGGTTTTGCCAGTGGCTTGCTTTGTCACAGTGGGAAGTCACTTAGTTCTGAGCCTGTCGGAATGCAATTGGGAGCATGAAGGTATTGAAAACTGTTTAGGAGGAAAATACCTTTGTTCCTTGTGTACCTGTCTGCACTGCTGCTCTCTGCGCTTCTCCTACCATTTGTGCAGTTGCATGAGGACAGGTGGGAAGTTGCCATGCTTAAAAAATAACTCAGCCCAGGGAGGCTGTGACAGGAACATGTGGCTGAACGGGCAGGGGAAACAGGCTGCCTTGCTTCAGCAGTGGTGTTGGCTGATGCTGGTTTAAAATGCTCGTGGAACCTCAGGCTCAGCTTAGCATTTATAAAAGTGAATTCATAACGGGGAAACCTTTTAATTATACCAAAGCAGAAAGCTAGCCAAGAGTTAAGTAGCTTAGTGTTTATTTTACTGAAGTAATCAATCGGTCAGACTATTTTCCGTTTTCTAAATGTTATATAAACTTCAAATGCAGAGGAATTGCACAGGGATCATTTTGCTCTTGCTTTTTCAATCAAGATAGTAATATAGCTTGGATTGCAATCTTGAAAAGGCTAGGAAAGATAACTGAAATAACCTTGTTTGTGAGCAATTTCCCAGTCTCTCATTTGCTACATTTCAGCTTGTTAATGCAATGTTTGACAAGTATTCAATGCTTGTTCTTCACAAAACTAATGTAAAAATTGAAAAATACAGCAGATATGGTGAAAGATTGAAATTACAGCTGGTCTGTGCTGAAACATTTTGACAGCGGCATTGCTTCCCACAAGAAGTGGTTTTGTTTGGGGAAAAAAAACCCAACGTTATAAAGGAAAAAAATAAGCTACACCAAATTCCTATTGGTATAAATTAGGGAAAGTACTTTAAACATCCTTGGAAAAAGGGGCAGTCTGTGAAATTCTGTTCCAGAGTCTATGAAGATGTGGTTTAGTTTTGCACGTTGTTATTGCTATTCTGTGCTACCCTGAGCATCCTTTGGAGTACAGTAGTATCTACCTATAGCAAGTAGTACTGACATTAAAACATTTTATAATCCATTTCCAGGTGGGAGAAAAAATACATTTTTTTTCCTCTTTAGAATGTCAGGAGGTCTGAAATCTTTCAGGCTGTTCTTCTCCTTCAAATGTTTCTCACTATGGACAGCAAACAACATTTTGTAAGAGAAGCAAACAGCTCAGAAAAATTGGTCTTGAGGAAAAGATTCAAACTTCTGAAAATATAGTGGCCAAATTCAAAATGTGCACAAGCAGGATGACCCCTTCTACTCTACTTGCAAGGGCAATCTGTGGAGCTCTCAAGACTGTTCCAGAGGTTTGGTCTTAATTAAATAGTCTTCAAATAAACCGTTCAACATCTATTTAACTAAAAGCAACATCAACTTGCACAGCTGCTGCTGCTGCTAATATAGACTTAGTAATCCTGGTGAATTATTTTAAAAGAGCCTGGCCTGGAACAACATGAGAACAAGATGTCACAGGAATATGTTTTTAGCTGGAATCGGCATGGAAATGAAATGTTAGTGTAATTCTTAGAGAGAGGCTAAATATCCTGGCCTTCTGGATGAGCATTTGTACATTTACACTTGCTGAAGTCATTCAGGAAGGAATATAAGTACATGGTGTACATAAGCTTCATTGCCTGGTAATGAGCTGTCACTTACTGTATTCTTCTAATAAATTTTTATATGCAAATTCCTCCCACAAAACTCCTTATGAATAGCTCACACCTCTGTGCCATTGAATATAAACAGCAGTGCGTGCTGGAGCCAAGGACTCTGTAGGAAATGGAAATTTTCTTTAGGGCATGTTGTAGAAGATCGAGATGTCCCTGCATGAAAATGTGAAGGCTAAAAATAACCCTGCTGTGCCAAACCACTAGGGAGGTCGTTCAGCATAATCTAAATGTAATTAAAATGAATAGCCTTGTTAAATGTCAAAGACATGCAACCAGTGAGAGAGACTGTAGAATATGAGGCAGCTAAGATAATGGGGGGAAAGTAACAGACTTGTTCATGTATGGAGGGAAATGCTGCAGTGCATTTCATGGCCAAGGAAGCAGAGCCATGTGTCCTCATGCCATGTGGAGTTACCTGCTGGGATAAGGCATTTGAATTGAACTCTTTACGAGTAATTTTAGATATGCCACTGGTTTCCTGGTTTATTAATCTACGTAATTGGAAAATGCAATGAATACTTTGTATTAACAGTAGTGGATGAGGGAATTTTGATGCCAGCCTGCTTCTTAAGCCAGGTTTAATGCAGCAGGATATAACTGCAGCACATGAAGTTTGCAAGCTGCCTTGTTAGAACCTGTAAACGTTTACCAGATAGTTGGTCTACAACAAATTCGTCAGTTTAGCAAATTCACTCTAAGACTTGTCAGCCTTCAAGGTTCACTTGTCCCTGTCCCCTGCTACTCAGCAAATTTTAGTAAGTTTCATTAAGCAGTTACTTTATTTACATCTGCTAAGTGTCTGTATAATAACTTAGTATTCATACATGTGCATGTTGGTAAGCCTGCATGCACAAAGTAGAGATGAGCTGTCATCTGTGTGAGATCCACACCACCGTGCTGTGTGACACATATAGGGAGTGCTCAGGGAGTGTGCTGGGCCCTTGACATCTGCAAAAACAGAACTTCTCACTGCAGTTTGAGCTCTCATGATGTAGAGAGCTGTGTAGGGGATAATATTTGCCATAATGCAAATACCATGGTAGTTCTACTTGAACAAATTTTTTGTTTAACTAACTGCTTGTATTTTTTTTATGGCTGACTTGCTTTACATATAGCAATTTGAGAATGTTTTTGTGTAGTTCCTTGTTTCCTCTTCCTCCTCACAAGGAGGAGAGCTGCAGACCAATGGTTAATTACCCTACCTGAAAATTCTGCATCTTGCAGACATGCTTGCTGCAGCACAACTCCTAAAACTTGAGATCTGAGATGAATCACCAGACCACAGATGTTTTTGCAATCTAAACTGTGCCCCTCCTAGGAAGTCACTGTGGTGCAAGTAATGATAGATAGTGTTTTCATTTTGCTGCACAGAAGGGTCAAAATGGCATGGGGAGTCCATGACAGACCAGCAGAAAATGTTGGTTCTGTAAGAAAATTTATTTCATAGCTTCAGGGGAAAGTTTTGCTGCTGTGAATAGATTGCCTTTGTTGTTGTGTAAAAATGTGTTGTTTGTAAGGTGATGCTGGATGTCAGGCAATCAGTGAAAACTTATTATAGTGCTTGGTCTCTAAACAATTGTTAAACCAAACTTGCCACATTGTATTTGGATGCATTTTCAGGAAGCATTCCTTGTAGTGTGAAGACCGCATAAATTGTCAACACTTCTTTCCCATCTGCAACCCACAAAGGCTGGGCTTCACTGGGGGGGGATCATCTTTTCAGTCTCCTACTATGGAAAAAAAAAAAGACTATTTACAGCACATCTCTTTTTGAGGAGTGCTTGTAGCAGGGTTATAATAATGTTTTAAATTCAAATTCTGTAGCATTCACCTCCTCAACTTGTGTTGGTCATGTACAGGTTGGTCACTGTATGTAGGGGTACCTGTTGTATAGGGAAGCACATCCTATTTGCACCACTGTGTGAATTCTTGGTGGACGTATCTGGCGTGGTAAATGTCGGTACTGAAGGTCCTGCTGGCTCTTTCGGACACTGTTTCCCTGCCCCCCTCCCTGCCTTTCTTCTTCCAGGGATGGCCTCTCTACATAATTCCATTAAAGTGATTGTGCTCTGAGGGGTGGACTGAGGGGCAGTGCTCTCATCTTTCAAAGCAGGACCAATGAGCTATGTGCTTTCCACTGGGCAGTAACAAAAGAAAGGGTCTCTTAGAAGAAAAGACGAGCACAAAAGATCAAAATTAGGTGTTTGTCCAGGCCTCTGGTATTGCTTTCAAGTTAGCTTTTGAGGGCTCACTTTGAAAATGGTGAGCCAGGCTAGTTAACATAAGGGTGTCTGCTAGTTTTAGTGTGTTGTTACAATAATATTGGAAGAGAGCTTTTTGCTTGTGCAATTTAACAGATCTCTAAAGCATGAGAGAAGCACGGGGCCTGATCAAAAACTGCAGGCACAGTAGTAACGCTGTGTGGCCTGTAAGAAAATGGAGCAAATTCAAAGTCCTTGAAGATTTGCTTAACTTCTTTTAAACGTATTGGAGATATTTGCATATTTCTGTTGCTTCTGTCATTCCTAAAAGGCCAAAACATCGTGTGCTGGGAATTCATCCTGCCCCTCTAGCCCTCCTCCCTTCGTGCTTTTTTGTATAAAGCTGCTATTGCTGATTGTGAGCAGAGGGAGAGGTGATGTTTTTACTGCAAGGGGGTGCGAGGTGTTGTTTGTCGTGGGGCCCTCACAGGGGACAGCGCAGAGCTACAAAAGGGATACAGACCCTTTTCAGATCTAGACAAATAAGCGAGAGCCATCTAAAGCCAGACCGTTTAGCTAGATCAATTCATGTATGTCATATGTTCTGCTTTCTACCAAAATAAACCTTTGTGATGTTGTACAAAGAACAAATTGCTTAGTTTCCTCTTCAGTTATTTGGTTTGCAAAGGAAAACATGAGTATCACAGGCAGTCTTTGTTCTAACTGTTTAAAATTACCTTTAGGTTGAAGAACAAGCTGTATGCGATGTATGATGTTGGTGGTTTTTGTCTTCTCAGAAACTACGTTAATATGAAAAAGTTAATACTTACAGTGTGGGATGAAATGAAATTTCAACCTCTGGTGCTTAGAAATTACATATCCAGAGCCTGGACAAGACTGTAAAAACCCTAATGGAACAGGATTGCTAAATTTGATTTTCTTCATTATATATATCTGAGCAAAGGAAAAAGGGCTTTATATATGCATACACGTACACATACACAAAAAATTCAGTGTTGAATATCTTGAGGGAATCAGACCTGAATCCTTCTGCTTCTTAGCTTTACATTTTTGTTAAAGTTGATGTGCTTCTCCCTGTTCCTTTTGACTAGTATATTTGAAATGTATTTGCTTATTTTCCTAATAAGTTTCTGCTGTATTTACATTACTTTGCTTCAAAAGTACATTTTTAAGGATAGTATTTCCCAGCGTTCTTCCTTTCCCACCCTTCCCCCTTAATAATTCCCCTGGACCTCTGTTGCTTGGAGCAGACTTTGGCTAGCCCCAGATTCGATGTCAAAGGCCATGACCTGATGTCAGAGCAGCCCATGCTGCTGGCCTCTTCTTTGAATAATTATCTGGAGTTTATTGTGTTGGAGGGATGGGCTTGGGGGCAGCGCAGTCACCCTGGAAAGCCAGACCAATGAGCTATCCAGCCGGACCACTACCCAACAATGGACCTGTGGGTTGCACAAAAAATCCAGCAGCACAAAAGATTAAATTAAAAATGGACATTTGGCCACAGAGGTTTTGTCCTTAGAACAACCTTTTTTTTTTTTTTTTTTTTTTTTTTTTTTTTTCAGCCTGCCTGGTAAAGTGCTGTTTTGGTAGTTTAGACTGAAAGGAAGAAGATAATATTTAAAATGTTGCCTATATGTATAAAACAAAAATATTTGCCTTCCCCAGCTGTTAGAACCACCATACTGAATGTGGCTTAAGTGATTGTTTCTAGGTTTCTACTTACTAAACCCAACTCAGGACATGAAGCACGAAGCTCAACTCTTCTTCCTAGAAATTCTATGCAGTCCTAATTCTTTTGGAAACAAGAGCAAAGCCCCAAATACTTCTGTTTCTGTCGGTATTTTGCTTTTAAAGTGCTGAGAACGGGGATGTTCAAAGCAAGGTATGAAAGTGCGCTCAGTATCTAGGCTTAATGAGTCAACAGTAAATGGCAGTAAAACATCCATTTTCTTTGGGCTTCCTTATCTTTTCCTCTCCCCAAAAAGGATTTTAAAAGTCTGAAATCCAGATTGTGGATTGCTGTCTCTTCTTATCAGGATTGAATGAAAGGTTCCTGGAGGTGGACTCGCTGTTCTGGAGGGTTGAAAAGGGGGGTGAGGGTGGTGGTGGGGTTCTTTCATGGTCTGACCTCGGATTCTTTCTTAATTTTATCTAGCCCTGACCTGTTGGCTCTGCTCTGCCTCCTTTCAAGGCCTTCAGAGCTTCACAAACATGCAGCAGCTGAAGGAAACAATGGCAGGGCTTTTAGGGGTTGCAGTATTGCACTCTCTTGTAACCTTGACTAACTAACCTGTAAACAGATGCTTTCTACGAAGCATTTGCCAGAACACCAAAATTTTGGCTGTTTGTACACACTGGACATGTTTTGGGTAACAGTACATACATGTGAAGCTAATGTGGAATTCCAAATGAATGCTTCTAAATCAGGAGTGTTACAGAGCTGTATCTGTCAATGTAGTGATGGAACCTGCTGTTTCATGTTTTATACCTGTCTTTACTGCCATAGATTTATTTGGAATGGAAGAATTGTATGAAAACTATGAAAAAAATACTAACATACTAAATTGTATGAAAACTATGAAAATCTGAATGGCATAGGCACAGTGTGGTCTTCTGCAGAGAACCTACTTGAAGATAATGGTAAAATGTATTCAGCACTACATCTTTCTGTGTTATTTTGGGGAGAGAGGATGGAATTATATATGGATTAGGATTTTTGATTGGTTGTTTTCTTAGCGTCCTTTAAGCTGAGAGAGGTTTAATTATACAATAGAATGTCTTGAGAATGGATGTTTTTGTTGCACTGTGAATATGGAAGTGACTTTATTGTTCTTAGTGACTTTCACTAAAAGTTTGGTCTGTACAGACTTGATAACTTCAGAATGAGGTAGTTGCATTAAAAAAAAAAGTATTTCACCAGCTGCAAAGTGATTAGAAGCACATTTTTCTTCTTTCAGTTATTTAACTGCTAATAAAGGCATTTAATCTTTGATACCTCTGGTTTTTCCAGCTGTGTTCATTGGAAGTGCATGAGGACACCATCTGGCAGTAATGAGATATGACTCTACCAGATGGAACTGAAACATTGGTTGGAGAGAGACGTTCCTTCCTCTCCCCTCACCTTTGTCATTAGGGAAATGTCTTCCAAACAGAGGACCTTTTTTCCCTTTTCCTGCAAATAATTCTAGCTGCTCTAGTGGTCTTCTTAGCAAACCTAGGTTTTCATATTTCAGAGGCCAGTAAGGGTTAATAGAAGAACCATTTATTGCCTTTGTTTATTTGTTTGTTTTTAAGTGTGTATTTGTGTCATTATTTTGGAAGAATTAAATTCCCCTTATTTGTGAAATTGCATGGAATTTAATACACCTACATAGACTAAAACTAGTTCTGGCATGAGGAGGTGCTGTATCTCTTACTTGTAGTTGCTTTTGCCTACAACTGTTTATTAGGCCATTTGTATTTCCCGAAACTTTGGAAATTGGCTATATGCTTAAAATGTATCTAACTGATAAATAGGAATATAATTGGGACATACTAAAATTTTAAGTTTTGGGAAGGAAAATGAGGAAAAAAATGCGTATGAATACTTGTGAGTGCTGCTTTATAGTAGCAACTTCAACTTACTGAAAAAAATGAAATAAATTTTACATAGCAGCCAGGCTAACGGCAGAAGTAAATAGTAAATAACTGACATGTTGCAATATAACATGCATATATAACATGTACATGCAATATAACATTCTCTACATCTGTTGCTGTAGAGCAACAGAAACACAATGAAATTAAATTTCAGTTCTTCATGATGTTTTTGCAGCTTCTATCAATTTACTGCAACTGAAGCTCCCTCAATCATAGGAAATGAAATGACTTGTTCTGAGTTCACTGTAATATTTGTCTTGCTGGAACTATTTTCACAGCACTAACACACATAACCACTCTGAATTTCCTATCTGCTCTCCAGAATACTAAGCATAATATCTAGGATCAAATCTCAGTGATACAGTACAAGGAAATAGAGGTGTCATTCAAACTCTGCCAGACCTCAGCTACTGTAATGTTTGTTTTTCTCCAAGTCACAATCTGTGTTTTAAATGCTAGTTCAGTGTATTTTCACTCATGCTTGCAGTCTTAGCTTTGCCGTAGTTCTACTGTAGGTGTAGAACCAGTCCATGGATTTGCAAAACAGGAAGGCTCCCCCGTGTGTCCTTCTGCTGAAAGAAGTATCAGGGCTGAGCCTGCAGATTTTTATGGGAGAGTGAACAATGGGATACGGGATTCCAGAGGAGCAGCACTAGGGAGCAGTGAGCTAGCTACAAACACTGCTGTAGGAAAATGAGGCTGCTCCTACATTAAAAAAAATAAATAAAATAAAGCAGTGATGTTTGGGACTATATCTATTTTGATGTTTTTTAATTAATCATCGTAAGGCATATTTAGCTTTTTCCAATTCCTCTAGGGTTATTATTTCCAAAGATACATGGCTGATCTTATTATTCATGTGTTCTAAATACTGACAGGTTTTGATTATATGAAGCAGGAGACAAGGCAGATCTTACTGTGCTGTGCGAAGCTGTCACATCCAGTCTCCAATGTCTTTTAAATACAGTCTCTGTGTACTTCAGAGGCATTCCTGTAATGAAGTCTATGAACTCTAGTATGTTTATACTGGTGTCAGTGTTGGCCTCTTGATGTGTACAAACAGTGGTTTTTTTGTGTCCTTTTCACCAGCTGATTTCAGTAATAACAATAAAAATGCCTGTAAAAAGGCTGTAGGTTCTGTGACAATTTTACAGCAACTTAATATAGCCAGCAGCATTCAAAACAAAACAGAAACAAATAAGCAAAACAAACACTTTCAGCAGGACAAATTAACTAAACATCATCCAGCCACTAAATAGACTACAGAATTGCTCCTGTTCTCCTCAGCTCTGGGAACAACTGTTCAGCCACTGCACAAATGCTGACAATTGCAAATGCAAGAGAATTAAATGAAATGGCTCCGTGTTACCAGGCTGTTTGTGTAAGCATGTTGAAGACGCAGAGGTGAAATCTTAATGTGAGGGGCTTTTATTTATTCCTTCATTTGTTTTACTTGAATTGAATTTTGTGTTGGATGGCTGGTGAGAATCACTGTGCCTGTTTTGTTCCTCAGTAGCAGTGATCATCTGTAGAAGGAAGTGTTACTTCTGGGTCCATTATGAGCATGAATGATGGCCTCGGTGTTCACTTCCCTGACTTCTGAGCTCAGCCTCCTGTTGCTGTGTGATGTACACGGATGGCACATGGTGAATTTGAGACTGTCAGCCCCATAGGTGGCCACGCCACCTGCAGACTTTTATCAATGATGTATGTGTAAGCTGTTAGGATACCTATGTTGGTTAAAGAGGAGGAACCTTCTGAAGTTTGTTTTCTCTCTAAGGATGTGTCTGGCTTTGAATGTTTGATCCAGTTGATGAATTGCCAGGTGGAAGTGTTTGTGCCAAGCTTTTTGGGGATTGCTGATAAGGAGTAAATCACATCATGAGCCTGTGAAGAAAACTAGCAGTTGTTAATAACATTCAAAACAGAAGCTACTTCAGACATGAAGTATTTTCCATAAAACATATTGTACACAACTATTTCTTGGAACTTGAGGTAGACTTTTGGCTATTAGTTATCTCATTTTGCACATAGTGAAGCTATGATCAACAGAGAGGAACATCTTACCAGATGGTTTGGTCTTCACTAATGTTATGCATGTGATCTGCGAAGCAAGTTTTGTATCAGCTGCTTGATATGCTGTTTTAGAATTCTTTTGTAGGCTTCTCTTCTGTTTGCTGTAGGCTCTACTTGGCTGCTACCTAATGCAGCCCAGCTCAGTTACTGTTTCAGTTACAGATACAAGCAGATTATTTTTTCAGCCATAGAAACAGTAAAGTATGACAGCTTAAAAATTGTGGCACATCACTTTTGGATTAAACTGGTCTTGCTGCCAGCTGAGCCATGATGTACTGTGTAAGAAGTGGAAATAACCTTGGATTTTAGATGCCACAGGCTAGCTGAAAGACTTCATTTTTTTAAAACAAGTTCTTCTTTATGAAGATAATTCTTTTTGAAACTTCTTGCACTACACAAAAGTAAGATGAGTTGATATTCAGTGTTGGGCTTTTCTTAAAATGTGTGGCATTAGTAAAAAAAAAAAAAAATCCACTGATTCAAAAATGTGCTTTTTTTTCTTGAAAACATTTTAATTCTTTTTTTTTTTTTTTCTGTGGGAGTTAAAATTTCCCCTTTTTTCCATTTCCCATTTTTCTTCTCCCCAGTCAAGCGTTAATGAGGAATTCAGGTTAAAAAAGAAAAAAAAAGCAGTGAGGATAAACAGACCTCACAGACTCCTCATTCAGCTCAGCAGGGCACCAGACCTCAGCTATTCTTCACTTCACAGTGAAGACGATCAGTTCTGGGTGACCACTTTCAAAAGGCATGGAGTTTTTGAAGGTGCTCAGCAGGATGATAAATTGCTGTGTCTGTCATCTCGCCTCTTGCGGAAATGCAGCAGGGGTCTCTGCTGCAGGAACTTGTAGAGAAAAAGGTACAGACTGTGTGACCCTGGGCTGGTTGGGTGCCACCTGTCGACATGGAATCTCTTCAGGGATCTGCTAAATAGTACTGGAGCTGAAGTTTCTTCTGCGAACGGATGGGAAAGTAGATTATTGCATGGGTTGCTCCAAAAGTAATGCCTTCTACTTATTTCCCTGGAAATTATAACAGCTACAAAGAGCACAATAACACTATTTGATAGAGAAAATTCCCAACCACAAAATACTGTTTTACAACGCAGTCAGCGCCATTAGCTGTGCATTTTTGCCAGCGATGAACAAGAGCCTGCATGCTGCAATCATGAAAATCTGCACCAGCGGAGGTGACCCACTGTTCCACAGCTTTTGTGACGGTGTTGATGCTAGGAAGTTGTTGTTGTTGTTGCCCACACAGTCCACTTTTCATTGGCCTGAACAGGTGGTAGTCAAAAGGTACCAAACCTGGACTGCACAGTGGGTGCGGTAGGGAAGCCCAGCCAAGACTGGCAACGTGCTCCACCGTCTTCAAACTGATACGGGACCTGGTGTTACTGTGTTACAGGAGGAAAGTTATCCCTTTCTCTGGCCTGACTCTGTAAATTCGAGCTTTCAGCTTAGTCGTCATCCTGATGAAATGATAAGAGCTGATGTCTTGACCGGGTTCCAAGAAATCAAGAAGAATCACCCCTTTCCTGTCCTGAAAGACAGTGCACATCACTTTACCTGCTGATGGCTGTGTCTTGAACTTTTTCTTCAATGGCCAGATCATATGTTGCCATTTCCCAGACTGCTGTTTTGACTCCAGCTTGTAGTGGTGACACCACATCTTGTCACTGGTAATGATACAATCCAGAAAACTGTCACCTTGAGCCTCATATTGGTCCTGACAAACTTGCATACTCCTGCATAGCATCTGTGGGACCCATCTGGCACAAACTTTGCAATATTCCAACATTGTCACCCTTGTTTCTAATGCATTAAATCTGACATTCGTCTTCACAGGCAGTTCTCTGGTGGTAATCTGCTGATTTGTGCAGATGAGCTGATGTAGACGCTCTTCATTTCTCAGTGTAACAGTTGTGCGTAGCAATCCGAAACTTGGTTTGTCTTTCACATCGCTGTCCCCACTGCTGAAACACAGCACCCACTGCCTCACTGTGCTCATGTCTGCTGTTTGGTCTCCATAAATGTTCAGCAGGTGTTGAGAAATGTCAGGGGGTGCCATTTTTTCTACATGGAGAAATTCAATGCCACCCCTTTGCTTCATCCACACTTCCATGCCAGATACAGTTTTGTCAGATGGCCCCTCTGCTGCCCTCAGTTATGTGGTAAATACATGCATTCCTACCACAGGTTAAGTAGGAAGCCTAAAGAGGTATATAATTCTGGTTTTCTTCTATGTGATTGTGATTTTGTTGACTTGGAGTAAATGACTTTATCTACTGTTAGACTGACATTATAATCTGAAAAGAAAGTAAAAAGCAAATGACAATTTTACTCTAGTTTTTTTTCTTTTAATGACATATTTCTATTTATATTGTTTTCTTGTAACATGGAAGTTTATTTGAAAAATGGGAATAGGCTTTTCTTGCTTATTCTCCTGTTAACATTAAAAACATCAAAGGAGTAAATCCAGTTTTAAGATCCCCTTTTTTATTACCACTTGTACTTAGATTTCGATAAAATAGTATTTTAAAATAAATCTAAATGTAAAATGTATCCAGTGATATTAAAACTGATGTTAGTAACTACATCACAAAAAGACAAAAAGCATGAAAACATTTTACAAAATGCGTTACTCTGAAGTCACTGCTATGTGTATAGGATTAGAGATTTGTTGATTGCAATGCTGATGCGGAGACTGCAGAGGGAGCTAACGGTCTGATGTAAGCAAAAGTCCTATTTGTGGTGAAAAAATACCAGGGAGCTGCATTCCTGTTTATTTCACGAGAGAGGCCATGTCAGATCTCAGGTAAAAAGAGAAAAAGGAGAGCTTATTTTGAAAAGGGGTACTGTTATGGACACTGGGACAGTTATATAGCATCTGTCCAGACCTTCTTAGAATATTAATGGAAAGAAGTACTTTCAGTAGCTGTAACAAAGGAAGGGGAAAATTATATGTGTATCACTGCTATTTTAAAGTTTAGCTGAAGCCAGAAGAGCTCATTTGCACTACTGCTTTGGAAATCATCCATTCTACAGGTGAGATTTGTTAACAAATGTCCAGGGGGTAGGCTGCAGAGAAGCTGGCTCTGGTAGCACAGCTGTTGTGGTGCTTTGAACTTGTAGCTATGAAAAGCTGAAGATCCACTTCTTAACTCTGCAGTATTTTATATATTTTTACAATCCTTTGTAGTGTTTTATTTTTATTTGTACTGCTTACTTATTTGGATCAAGGCCGGTGTATCATTAACAAAACAGAGAGGAGCAGAAACTGCAATGTGAGAACCCACAGACATGGCCAGAGCAGCAGCAAACTGTAATATGAGGACCCAAAGACATGGCTAGAGAAAGGCAAGCAGGGAGACCATTCAAGCCAGGAACAGTGACCTTGTGTGTATGACAGAGTCAGCTTTCAGGAAAACACGTGGAAGTGGTAGTTTTAAGTGAAAGGCATTATTGACAGTGACTTGTTTCATGGTATTATATATCCTCTAGGAAGCCTGAACCAAAAGTTCTCCCACTTCGTTGCTGGAACCAGTCTTTCTGTGTTTGTCTTTGTCGCTCTGCTTCATTCCAGCCTGTTTATCCAGAAATAAATGTTGGTTTCTGTGGACCTCATGCTATTTGTTTCAACAGATCTCTGAAATTCACAGAAAACATTTTCAATATGTTACATAATACTATTTTTAAAAAATTTAGTGCTGTAGCTGTGAAGGTGTGGGTTTGTTTAAACTAGAAATGTGATATTTATCTTCTTCCTACTGATATCTATTAGGAAATTCTGTTTCAGGTTATTGGGAGCAAGACTGGTATATGTGACTGATCTCCCAGTACAGTCTAGACAAAAAATTGATGAAAATTCACAGGACTGGGTGAGAAAAGGCGTTCATCCACACATCCACCCTGTTTATCAGTCCACAGGTTGTAGCAGTCAAATTTTGAAATGAATGTGCAGAACATTCAAATTATCTCACTACCTGAAAATCCCTATTTTATACTTAAATCTAATGATTCATTTTCTGTTTGTGCAGATCCTAGAAGAAAGTATCATGTAAGGCTGCTGGCATATAACAATATGGAAGAGGGTTATCAAGCAGACCAAACAGTCAGCACTCCAGGATGTGTCTGTAAGTGTTGTAGGTGCATGAAGTATTTATTAAAATCTGAGCTGTTTCAGGATCCTAGCAGCTTGTAATTTTAACCCGTAAGTAACAATTCAGTGTAAAATAGACAGACAGAAAGATCCTGTCTATGATAAGTACTGTCCTAGTCAGAAACATTCTCCTGTTTCTACAAGCTTCAGCTAAGAAAACAAGATAAGCTACCAGATGCATTTTCCTTCCCTGTTGCGTTGTCTGTGTCATCTAACCAGTGATATATCATGTACCAGTTCAGTAGCTTGAACAGATTCCTGGGTCTGAATAAGAGGTAATAATACTGAGTAGGAACAGATTTGAATCTAAACCTGTGGGTTCGGTCCTGTCTCTTAACCTTACCAGTATCTGTATATGGTTCATTAAATAATTTATGCTTCTTTTTCCTTTTAAAAAGCTGTCCGTGATCGCATGGTGCCACCACCGCCACCCCCTCACCATCTCTATGCTAAAGCTAACACTTCATCTTCTATCTACCTTCACTGGGGAAAACCTGCCTTTACATCTGCACAGGTCATTAATTACACAATCCGCTGCAACCCAGTAGGACTGCAGAATGCATCTCTGGTTCTGTACCTTCAAACGTAAGTGCAGTGCTGTTGCATCTTGAGTTCTCATTTCTGGATCCAGTTTCCAGTCTTTCTGCCCTCTTTTAATTTCCTTTGAGAAAGATACAAGTTGCTACAAAGAACTTGTGTGATTTTCCAGGTGGCTGAGAGTTCTGTTTCTTTGGTTATATAGATGTGACTGTAGAACACCTTAGTTTTCTGATGGACCTGTCATCCATCACTGGACAAGCTCTTGAATTTTTAACAGCTTTGTTTAGCTAAGTTGAATTTTTTGTTAAGCTCTTCTTCAACCAAAGTGATTATTTATTTTATGGGTGGCATCTCTGTTCAAAAATGGGCCTGCGTGCAGTGTCTGATATTAAGACTGGAAACAAGAACTCTTGAGTTTTGATGGGCTGAGCATACCATGGTCCTAAATACATGGCATCAGGAGAAAGCTGAGCAGGACTTACAGCTTGGTTTTCAGAGAAGCAGTGCACGTATCACAGAGCAGTAGGACACAGAAGAAATTCTGCCTGAGCTCAGTGTTCAACTCTGTGTCCAGGTAGTATGGGAGTAGAAGACTTTGGTCTGCTGTGACTGCTTGCAGTGGTGGTCATGGTGCTGTTGAGAGAATGTATGCGTAGCTTCCTCAATACTTCAATTTGCTCAAGCCTTTTAAAGAAGATAAATGTTGTGTTAAGAGATAGCTTCCATTCTAATATGGATGGTTTTCTCTTCAAAGATTACATTCTCTGCTGTTAACTCCTGAGTTAACAAGTAGATACGGTATATTCACGTGTAAAACTCTTGCTATGTAACGTGGAGCATAGCATCAATTACTGCTGTTGTGATAGGATGAAAATCACAACAACTTCAAGTACTGGTGACTGACCTTGCGCCCCTGAAGATGAAAATACTAAATCAGATTTAATAAAGTGAGATCTATTTCGTAATATCATCTTGAGATTCAATCTCAATGTAGGTATTATCATGCTGAATTAACCCTAGTATGTGTGAAACAATTGTTTTTCCCAGAATCAAAATAAAGCAGACTGTCTATAGCGCATTGTGATCAAATAGTAAGTTGCAATATTATAATTAATGCAATAAATATTAAAATCGATATGAATGACTACAATATGAGTAGGGGAGATTCATGTTCCGTAGAGATCTCCTTAACATGGGGGTGATAGAGGCCATAAATGTAAAGGGGAATTGCATGCATTAGGCTGTGCTTTACTGTGATCTGAGACGTAGAACCAAGAACAGATAATAGAACCAAGAACACGTGGCTTTTCAACTGTGGCTGTAGTTTGTGTTACTGCAGTTTAAAGCAGTGTTGTATGAACAGATATGGAAAGAGCTGGAGTTAGGATACCTGCTGGCAAGTCTGGGCCATGATGCTCTTCCCTTACTTGTGAATCGGTGAATCCAAACAACCTATATAAAAACTTAATCAATGGCAAACATAATGTCTTCTAGAGAACTCCAGGGTTGGTACAATTATCTTTTCAGCTAGACAGTGCGGATGGACCTCATGTCTGAACTTAACTGGTCTGTCCTGTATGAAGCTGACAGTGGGTATCTACTCAAAGTGGCTAAGAAATATCCTTTGAGATCTGGATCTGCAAGTCATTTCATGCTGCTGTATTTCTCTTATTTTATCTGTATACAGGTCGGAGACTCACATGTTAGTTCAAGGCCTTGAACCAAAAACCATGTATGAATTTGCAGTTCGGTTGCACGTGGACCAGCTCTCTAGTCCCTGGAGTCCAGTAGTCTATCATACTACTCTTCCAGAAGGTGAGGGCACTAAGAGAGGACACAAGGTTTTGAAAAGTTCAGTACACCAAATGACCTGAAAAACTGCTCATTAATTTGAAGCTATATGTGGGAGAGAGAGAGACTGGATTCTAATATACAGATAATGCTGTTCTCAGTGAAAAATAAAAGGATGCTCTCTGGAAAGTCAGTTTTTTCAAACTACGAAATTATTTTTCAAATCTGTCTTAAATCAGCAACCAGTTTTAAATAAAATGTGGTATGTGTACACCATTAGCAACACTGGGATAACTTCAATAAAAAATTTAAAATATGTATTGAAGAGCTATGGTCCATTTATAGGTATTGTGAAAGCATATTTTAAAATCCATCAGTTTTAGGAGCTGTAATACAATTCCATGTGCATCATTGTTTCTAGTTCTCTGGCTGTTAGTTTTGCTTACCTTCCAGTTTGAGGAGTGAAAATTGAACACTTCAGCTGCACGTTTTCAGTATAACTGAGTTTCACATTCTGAGCGTGTTTGGAATGTACCTGTTTGCAGGGGATTTTTTGCATTGTCAGTTACTGTTTTATTTTGGAGTAAAGCAAAAAAATGTGGAACTTGTTTTAAAAAATTTAAGCTCTTGGCCAGGTCAGAGTTAACAGGAGACTTTCTGTTGAGGAGCAGTGAATATGTATTTGTTTCTGTGTTATCTGGGATACAGCAATAGCCATTGGGTCTGCACAGCAGTTTAACTGCATGTAAATTAAGTTAGTCTAATAGTACTGTGTTACTGTTCTCACAGCACCATCTGGCCCTCCAGTAGGAGTGAAGGTGACTTTGATAGAAGATGATACAGCTTTGGTTTCCTGGAAGCCACCCGATGGTCCTGAAACAGTTGTTACACGATACACTATCTTATATGCATCCAGGAAGTCTTGGATTGCTGGGGAATGGCAAGTGTTGCACAGAGAAGGTAAATTAAAATCAGAAGTGTATGACCTGGACTGACAGTGATGCTACTCATAGAATGCTTCTTAACTTTCAAACCCCATGGACTACAGTTAGAATATAAATGTTCAGATAAAAGTTATAATTAGTTTAGAATTATTCCAAGAGTTATGATAAAAACATGCTAAGAACCAGTTAATACCTCAGAAGGTGAGGAGAGTGGGGTTGTCTGTGTTGCTTTGGAGCTTAGTGTGTGCACATGTCATAAATCATCACGGTTCTTTGATAAGTGATCATGATGGTTCTGCTTTGTGAAAGTATTCTTTCAAATCTAAAGTCTCTAAGATGCCTTGCCTTTCAGGAGTACATTTTTAAATGCGGCTGTGTGGGTTTATATGTTTCTTCTGATCACTGCCAATCCACTAAACTGAGTTTGCTTAGTGAACTTTACCCTACTCCTAGTAAATAGCTGTGCAAATTGAATTTAACTCTCTGGCTCTCTTGAAATGCTGAAATCCAGCTAGCTGACTTATCAGTATTTCAGGTATGGCGATAGTAATATGAACTGTTCATATGTAATGAATAATTATATGAATTATGTAATATGAATATGTTCATATGTAATATGATCTGTAGTCATATGCTTGTGATCACATATAGATTTATGTTTTATAGGTACTTTCCAGAATAATATTTTGATTTGAAGAGCTCCATCAAGAACAGGTTTCTGTTGTAGCCAGGAAAAAAGGCATTTGCTCTTAGATTGGTATTAAAAATTGGCAGAAGCAGTTAGAATAGATAATGTTTGAATAATGTTTTAAACCAAGGAAGGGAGCTTTAAGGAGTACAGTCGTATGCTGAGTAGTGTAAGAAAGAGGGTTGCCTAGGAATAGTTATATTTTGTTGTTCTGTTGTTTCATGGCTGAAAGCTTACTTGTCACCAGAGAGTGATGCTTTAAATTTTCTGTATAAGAAAATATACAAAACTTAATGACTTCTGAAGTGGAATCATGAAGGACAATTATTTTTTCCATCATTGAGACTGAACTGTTTTAGTTGAAAACTGCTGGTTGTCCCATGCGCTGCTTCTGGAAAGAGGATGGAGAACCAACAGCCGTTTTGTAAAGTTGCAGTCCCACTTTGTCATTGCTGGGGCAGAATAGTGCTTTTTAGCTTGACCTGCAATAGAAATTGTGTGAAATTTCTATGAAAAACAGCAGTGAAATGACTATCAAGCCTGAGAAAAAATGATAAGAGAGTTTTTGAAATATTCACAAACTGTAAGAGGAAGATTGAACGGGTGGGTTTTATGTTACTAAAAGTTACAAAGAAGGGGTGATACAAAGCTATTGTGTTTTACCATAGATACTTTAAATGAGGGGGATATCAGTAACAATCAACATTTGCATGTGTTCCTGTACTGAGCATGCTGGAGGGTATGAACAAATGGAGAGCTACAGATCTCAGTGCATTACTGTGTTCATCAGCGTTCATTGCTAATTGTGTAGTTGGACAGATACATTTGGATTTGAGGCATGGCATGGAATTCAGGCATCTTGATGTGTTAGGACAGTCTGCAGTATTTCTTAGTTCAAGTACAGATGAGAGCTGTGAAAGATGATGATTATGTAAAGGGGAAACTGAGCAAATACTCCTTTGACAGTCCTTTCACAGGTAATTTCAGTTAGAGGCAGGGTGTGGCTCTTTTAGATGCACTTGTTTTATCAAGATCAGCTAATCCTATACAATGAACAGCATTGTTTTGTCTTGACACTAAACTTCTGGAGAAAATTTGTGAAATGTGAGCCCCGTTCATTTCCCATACCATAAAAGATACCCAAAACAAAGCAACCAATGAAACCAGAGCAGAAAGAAAAGGAAACCCACAAACCAATGCTATCACCTACAAACGTCCTAGCATAGGCTTCAGTTGATGCCCGAAAAATTCCACCAATCCACCAGCTTAACAAAACAAAACAAAACCATCACCAACAAAAACCCTCCAGTTTGATCAAGCTTGTATTAGACACGGCAGAATTAAGATACAGCTGCAGTGTGTTGCTGATCTGTGATGTGAGTTATCCTCCAGCCACTTCCCCCTCTCTTGCTTAGTTCTTTTCAAGTGGATCAGAAGTTACAGCCTTTACACGCTTGCTGTGCAGTAAATCAGTACAAAGTGCTTACTTGCTTTAGCAATGCAGCAGGTTTGAAAGGAGATGGTGGGAAAGAGCCTTTAATATTGAAACACGACCTTTCACCCTTGCTGGTGCTAGATATTACAGCTCCTTTGGTTACAGATACCTCACGTTTTACTTCAAATGCTTTCAGCTAGTGGGTGTTTCTTTTATGGAAGAGTTGAAGTAGCTTTTGAAGTAGATTCTCCTTTGCCAGATGTATAGTCTTTTCTGTTAACAAAACAACTCTGTATTTCATATGCTCCTGTGATACTATAAATTCTGACTTCTGAAGATGATTTGAAAGGTTGAAATTTAGATTTAAGTCCAAAAAAGTGAATGGAATATATGAAAGAAAACGGGATAGATTTGGTCTTGTAACTGCCATAAGTGCCACTGTTTAGGGAAGGAAAAACAAAATTTTGTATGTCTTATGTCAATGCAAGTGAATCCTGTTCACGTTCTTAATCTATTTCTTCTGCCTGCAGTGATCTTAGAAAATGAATCCTCAACACATGAGAAAGACATTTTCTGTAATGTTTTAGTAGCACAGCTTAGTTGCATAGTAATCAAGGAAACCTACATGTGTCTAAATAGGGTTTAATTTCATTTTAAAGGCATGGTGCAATGTACTTTTCCAAGTCTGTCCTGTTCATTTTACCAAATAGTCCCGAAATTTGTTAAACTGAACATGAATTATGTTGATATGATGACTTTTATTGATATTTACAGTACAGTGCCATTCCATCTAGGAGATCTAGGAGGCATATAAATTAGTATATGAGGGATGTCTACTCTTCTGCTTTCTGTGGCTGAAAGTCTGGCTAACAACTGGGGCATCTCCTTAGAGGTACAGTGGTGAAAAAATCTCAGTTTGTTCCTATTGTTTAACTGGAACTGTATATTAATATTTTCACAGGAGCAATGACTATGGCTTTGCTGGAAAATCTTGTAGCAGGAAATGTCTACTTGGTTAAAATAGCAGCCTCCAATGAAGTGGGAGAAGGACCCTTCTCAAATGTGGTGGAACTTGCTGTCCTGCCAAAGGAGACATCAGAGTCTAATCAGAGGCCTAAACGCTTGGATTCAGGAGATTCCACGGGTCAGTAGCAATGTTCTGATTAATTCCATCACAAGTATCAGGAAAAATGATCCCTGTTCATTTTCACTTGCAACTACTTTCTGGATAAACCATTCTGTTTTTTGTGAAGTGGTCCTAACAGTGTAGCATTTTCTTTCTAAATGAAACAGTTTTGGAATTTCTGTCTCAGTGCAACTCAGAACTGGTTTAATTCCATAGAAGTTGGACATTTGCTTGTCAAATGGGCATATGTAGCTATTTTGGATTTTACAAACTTGGCTGAGGCATTTCCTCTAAGTCCTTTGTTTGGTTTGGGATGCCAATAGCACTGAGTCAGTTAGAACCAGACAGCCCAGCAGAGATTAGATCGTGTCTCAAATCAATCTGTTGAAATTTGCTGGCTCCTAGAATTGCAGCAACCTAAATCAACCAGTCAGTCAGTGATATACTGGCATATGGTTTCACCAAAGAATTCAGCCCCACCTGCAGCTCTTTAAGGAACAAACTTTGCTACCTTAAGGAAATCACTGCAAGTTCTGTGGTGTCTCCATATAACAATAGAAGAATAATTGGCCTTGTCTGTCACAGAATGGGATTTGTCACAGTGACTTCTCAGAGATTTTAAATATGTTTGTGAGTCCAGAGCTAGTAATTATTCAGGTATATGAAACTTCTAAACTTTCCTTCCCGTTACACACTGAATTGTGATTCACACAGGGATTTTTCTTGCTCAGGTTTTCTCCCTTTCTGAAATTCAGTTATATTTCAGGCCTGAATAACTACAATCATGCACTCAGGTTTAGGGTAATAGACATATGGTGTCAAAGTGTAAAACCTTTCTAGGTGACAGTGGCTGGAATTCTCCAAGCCTTTTCTGTTTGTGATCCAGTAGGAAGGGGTTGGAGCCGGGCTTCTTTGCTCTGTGCTGTAGATCACTGCAGAGACTGTAGTATGGGGCTGTCTGTTCTTCCTCCCCCACCCCCCATCATTGCTACGTACACTGCTTTATTTGGGTTATAAGCTTTTTCTTCAGAAGAGTCAAAATGTATGACAGAGAATGTCTGGAAATCTCTTTTTTCTGTGTTATTGTGAACGTAATTCTGTTCATTCATTTCCTGACAGGGAGCAGGAGGTAACTCTTCCTACTTACTGAGCCTTTTAATGTTCTTTTTTTACTATAGCTTATTCTGACTATTACCATCTGGACCAAAAATCGATGACTGGCATTGTTGTTGGGGTTTGCATAGCCCTGACCTGCATCCTTATCTGCATCCTGATCTTAATTTATCGCAGTAAAGCCAGGTACGTTTTTGTTCTTGAAGTGTGAGATCTTTTTCAACACCCTGTTTGTATATGAGCACAAGTCACTTAAGACATGCATTCTTCTCCAACAGTACTAAGTTCTTTGAAGAGCTTGGTCTTTTCACATCTTCCCAGCAAAAGTGGAAGCAAAGCCTCTCCTTATGTTGGCTCTTCTTCCTATTCTGCTTGGGGCCTTTCTACAATGAAAAGATAGAAGAACCCACAGAGGGAGTCAGTAATGCTTTGAGAACTAAATACAAGGCATCTTCCCAAATAAAAGAGCCTTTTGAGTCAGATAAACATGCTGCTTTACATCATCTGTTCCTCATGCTTAACCCTGCAGTCTGTCCAGATCTGGTTTGCAAGGCTTTGACCCGTTAGTGCTGCTGAACTTTGCCATGAAGCAGATCCATAAGGCAGTTTCACCGCACTGGTGCAGGCCACCATCCGTTTTCCTTGTCGTCAGCTGCTGTGAGACCTAACCTGGTCCTAGTGACTTTTCATAACTGTAGGATCAGAACAAATATAAATTACTAAA
Source organism: Lagopus leucura (assembly GCF_019238085.1). Classification (NCBI taxonomy): domain Eukaryota; kingdom Metazoa; phylum Chordata; class Aves; order Galliformes; family Phasianidae; genus Lagopus; species Lagopus leucura. The sequence continues at coordinate 5,220,215 of NW_024962269.1, forward strand.
AATATGTAATTTAAAAACTGTCTGAAAGTGTATTTTAGTAACAGGTTTTTAGCACATGCTCAGAAGAAAATATGTTTTCAGAGACAGTCTCTGGGTAGCAAGGTGGAAAGATCTTAGTATCAATAGTGGTTACTTCACCCAAGTAACATTAGTAATCATGAGAATTCCTTTCTGCTTGTAGCCTGTGCATGATTAACTGGAAGCAGATGTTATTTTTGTCACAAGCAATAACATTTAAATTTCATGAGAATTGGGAGTATCGCGTAACAAAATGTAGATGCTAAGAATATACCAATGTTGCTTGATTAATAATAGCCTTGAATTTTATCCTTGATTCTATGTATTTTCTTCCTATGGGTCAATTTTATCCCTACTTAACATTGCGTAGGAAAACATCTGCTCCTAAACCTGTGCAGCAAAGCACTGATCGGCTGTCACATACCAACATCTCATTAGCCAGTGCTAATGAGGTGGAGAAGAGCATTGAAGGAATGGCAGAGAACGCAGAATCCTTGTTGCCAATGATAGTGGGAAACAGCTTCGTTGATGCTAAGGTACTTGAGCTTTATTTTCTACCAAAACAGAAATCTTTCCTTGTAATTTATTGTTACAACATTTGAATCTCTGTCAAAATTAAAATATCTACACTACAAATCCACAGCGGCTTTTTTCTGATGGGACAGGCACAGGTGTGGCTGGCAATCCAGGATCAAATTTTCAAGACTCATTTTGAAGTTCAGCTAGAGCTTTAAAACATTTGTCTTAAACTGTACTCTGCAGAATGCCAATTGTGGCTCTGGCACACTGTCAGAGGATAAAAGGTCCATCAGCTTAGGGGTGGTGGGATGGCTAGTCTGGAGCTTCTATTCTAAGACCAGGAGATAGGTAAGTGTCCTTTTTGGCTTCTAGTTAAAGTCAGTGCCGATGTACAATCTAGTCAAGTGAGACACAAAAGAGGTATTAAATATCTTCCTGTATTTTTACTGGTAGGGCAGTTACATATGCCAAATTATAGATTAGTCTAGATGGCAGGAAGTGTCGGTGGATGTGTAGAATCTATTAGATTTCTTTCACATACAGATGTACTGATTTAAGGCATATCCCATACATACTGCAAACTTGATTTGAGCTGTTCTTTGAAGAAGTAGGCAAGAGCTGGAAAACAATGGAAATTGAGCTCAGTGCAGACACGGACACTCGAGACTAGAATAGGAACAGTGACTGGAATTGTTTGCTCTATGTTTGTGGTATCATACCTGTGAGTTCAGGCTGTGAATCTGCCAGATTCAGTGGGACTGGTCTTCACTCATCTCAGGCAGTAGATGAATACTAGACCACAGAAAACTGAGCATTAAGAAAGACTTTGGTTGTCTTTATTTTCAATGTGGAGCCAATAGGTAGGAATAGAGACATATGTTCAAATCTCTTAGAAATTAATTCTGTTAAGATAAACGTCTATCTCTCTTCCTCTCTTTTCTTTGTAGGGAGGATCCGATCTTATTATTAACAGCTATGGGCCTGTCACAAAGGCCAACTGCAAGAAGAGGTGGCTGTTCTTCCAGGATACTAAGAAGATGAAGACAGAGGAGGTAACTGGTCTAATGTGCAGAGACACAGTCTTTACTACCCTCTGTTTGCAAAGGAATTTAAGGAGTTTTCTGTGTGTCTGCATTACTGGTCTAATTTTTGATAGAATAGTTCTACTTCTGTTAAGGTTGATTGTGTTCTACCTTGTAGCAAAGTCATGTGGACTTTTCATTTTCTGTCCCAAGTTGTCAAATATTTTAACTCTTTGTAGTCAACTGATGACTTTCTCGCCTGTTCTCTTTTGTGAGCAGACAGATTTCTGTATACTGTCTGTGCAAAGCATTTACAGTACACCTGCAGAGACTTTGTATAAATGCAAATTAAGCATAAATATCTAAAAATCCCCTGCTATCCTGACAGCTAAAACCTTATGTTTGTTGAACCAATGAGAAACCAGTGATTTATCCAAAGTACTGAAGAAATGTAGAATCTGAGCTATAACTACCTTGATTCTAAATTCAGGTGCCCTGAATGGACGTGCTAATTGAATTAGAAAAATGTCAGTTCAAAACTGAAATGTTAAACCAAATCCTGAACATGATAGATGTTCCATAGATGTGAATTTGCACTATCTTATTTTTACAGAGTACTAAATCGTATTGTGTTTTTGTATGTTTAAGGAATAATAAAGCTAGAGCAGCTGTACATTTCTGATGTTTCTGTGAGCAAAATTCTTGCTGTGACCCAAGGGGGAAATGCTTAAGTAATATGCATGAAGGGATGGGGAACAGCTTGACCGAGTATATTTTAAAATAAAACTATTGAGATCTTTCCAATGAAACCGTCCTTGATAAGCCATGCTTAGCAAGAAAAGATTGTATCATTTAGTATGGAAGAGAAAAGAGTGAGCAAGGTTTGAAACTGATTCTTCTTAATCTCCTGTAGCAAAGCCCGGATTGTTGTTCCATTCAAGTGCTATTGGAAGCACTCTGGTTGAATTGGAGCTAGAAATTGCAGTAAAAATTGAAATTATTTTGTAGCTTTTCAGGGGCTGAATGACCTTTTCCTCTCTGCTTTTTATATAGCCTCAGAGAAGATTTGTCCAGGCAGTGTGTCTGTATCAGCCAGGTACTACTGTGCTGATAAGTGAGGATGACTCCCCCAGCTCTCCTGGCCAGCATTCTAACTTCCAGGTGCCGTTCAGTATTGCTGCTGATACAGAGCATTCAGCCAACAGCGAAGGAAGTCATGAGACTGGTGACTCTGGAAGATTTTCACATGAGTCCAATGATGAGATACACCTCTCCTCTGTGACAAGTGCCACTCCTTGTGCTACCAGTCCTTTTGTAAGCAGTGACTTGGGTAAGAACGTGATGAATTCTACCGTAAGTAACAGCAAAGAATCACCCCTGCTGTTTGCTGCTGACCAGCCTGCTACCTCACCTCTTCAGATCCACTCTGCAGTGCAAAACTCACACCCTTAGGACCACATCAGACATTCTTGCAGTGTATGTCTGTTCGAAGGACAATGAACAGGGAGCCAAAGTTATATTGTGGAAAGCCTGACTAACTCAACAGGTGATCCCGTATTTCTGTTGAATGGGTTTTGGTTTTTTTTGTTTAACTCATTCCTTTTGAATGTTCGATGGTCAACAAATGTGAAAGGACAGAGAAGATTTCTGACTAGAGTTGAAATTATGTCACTGGAGCAAAGGGAAGTCTTTTGGCTCTTTTGCTGACTATCTACCTCAGTTTGCCGAGAGGTGAACTCTGAAATACAACTGCTTTACCTCGTTTGTGTTCTATTTGATCCCAGCTGTGGAACTGATGATACTTCCTAGTAGTGTTTTATTTTAGGTTTCTTTTTTTTTCCAGTTGTGTATAGAATGCGTGCGTTTGTGTGCGTGTATGCTCAGTAACCAGGGAGTTGTATAGGTAGATGAACAAGATTGTTTAGCTGAAGCTCTGCCTTTAAAAAGAAGGATATCTCAGAATAGAAGATGTAATGTTTTAATGTGGCTGATCTAAACAATGTTCAAAAACTGCAGAAATTGGAGTTGGTACTTCCGTTTGAACAGCCACGTGAAATCTTTTGTACCTCTTGATTTCCATTAGCTCCAGGAAGCCTACAACAGTGCCTTTCCCCAGAAACTTGTGCCAACGACTGCTGACAGGATGTACCCTTAGGGCTCTAGGGCACATTGAGTTCCCCACTCAAATGTGGACAAATGCTATCAATTTATTGACAATTAATGCTAAAAAGCATGGCAAAATGAAGAAGTATTCAGTATTTCCAAGCAGTTTGACTCTGCCTAAGAGACATGGAACAGATGATAATGCTGAGTACTCTGGTGTTGCAGTACTTCTTAGCAGTGGTGCCTTGCATTATATATAATGAAATGACTGATTTGCCTTATGCCTTTTTAGTATTTATAAAGTTGCTTTGGATTTTGGAAAGATGCCTTAAATGCTTCTTAGATGTTGTAAGTAAACTGCATCATGAGCTCATAGTTCATTTTTTACTCAGCTTTGAATGCTGAGAAGCCCTGCTAGCATCATCGTATGCCTCAGAGCTGTTTTTGTTTTTTGCAACCCTGATCCTTGCCTTTGCTTAGTATGCTGTTAGCCAGGAATTTTAGCTCAGGGAGTGACATAAGCCTATCTAAAACTCTACCATGAGAAATAAAAAGCCAGAGCTTTAGTTGAAGAGTCTGTTGAAGGACACAAGTAGTGCTACTGCCTTGAACCCATACAATTCCTGTTTGATACTACCTCTTTTAAAAGTTATTCTAGTGTGTTGTGGTGTTTGTTTGTTTGTTTGTTTTTCCTGTACTCAGGGAACAGTTTGTTACTTTGAGCTGCCTCATGAAAATGTGGAGCAAACTGACAGGGTATCGTGTTTTATTTCTTAATGGGGGTGGGAGGAGGAGAGAGAGAGGGAGGAGGTTGGATTCATCCAATGTTATAAACTTGCCTATATAACTATCCAGTCCTCTTCTCTGCTTTCCTCATTTTACTTTAAAAAAAAAAAAAAAAGAAAAAAAAAAAAAAAAGTTTAAAATGTAATATTGTGAGAAAGCAACCATGGGAGCTCCTGGCTCCATTTAAGTCTGGTGGAACTCCTCTGGTAGGCCGGGCTGACTTTGGTATTGTTCTGTATGTATCAAAAGGTGGTCAGAAAGTCATCAGTAAGCCCTGCTGTTCTGTACTTCTTTTCACAAATCATCCTGTAGTTACTGTAGTTCTTAAACTTGTAACTGTTTGCTAGTTCAGAATCAGAAAGAACCTGTTCACCTTTTCATAACCATTTGACTTAAAGGCTTTGAAAATAATCTTGTACCAAAGAATTTTCCGTAGAAGAAAAGGAAGCTGCATATTTTCCTATAATAATTGAACTAGTTAAAAGCTATAGGTTTGAAGAGCTGAATACATTTTATTGTATAAGTAGTTACTAACAAGAAAAAAACCAACAGTAGGGCTTCCACTAATTGTAGTAGTTGATTGCATAGACGAGTTGTATGTTTTTACAGTTTTAACTACCTTGTTGTTACAAGAGCCTTTAAAGAAAATTATAATAATACCAGCAGATACTTCCAAAGACTTCCAAGTGTAATTTTTTTCTTCAGCATGTAGTTGATCAACAATACAGTATTAAAAATATATATATTTTCGAACAGATTTTTTCTACTTGCTGAAGAAAAAGAAAACCTTTTCACCAAAGATTTATTTTTTATCTCATCAGGCAGAATGTTTAGTGTAGAGCAGAGTACTGTTTCTAGTTAGGTAAAGTGTGAATTAACTGAAACTAGATTAAGAATGTGTAATTGTAGCATGAAGTTTCACACTTCATCTTTCAGAGTAGCCTCTTTTGTTAGTTTCATTCAGAAAGAGCTGATATGCAGATGGTAACTATTTGCTTCTCCAAAGATTTGTTTGCTGTAAGTACTGATAATTTGTTGTAATTTTATGACCTTCATTACAGGCAGATACTTTAAATTCTAAACTTTTTCGTCCAAAAACTTGTTCTGTAGTTTAATGCATGGAGAATTTGAGAGAAATAGGCTTCATATAAAATTTGTCAGTCTAATATAAAATTCAGTAGCCAAAGAGATTGAAATATCTGATTTACTAGAGTGCAAAGCATCCAGAATTCTAATAAACAGTTGGTGGCTTTGTTTTTTTTTTTTGTTTTTTTTTTTAATTAAGGTACTTTTTATCAGCAAATAAAGAAAACCAAAGATATTTAAGGTTACCTCAGCATATAGGCAAGCTTAGTTAGACATTAATTATTCTTCTACTTTATTTTTATGTTAACCAAATATAATAAAATTCTCCAGAATTCAGTCTGCATTCACATACTTCCCTTTACTGTGTCACATTTACTAAGAATTTGCAAATTGACTACAGAGCAAAAAAAGTCTTCTCAAAATTTCTCAAAAAACATTCTATCATTAATTACTGCATTTTGCAAGAGAATGGTTGTGTCAGTATGAAGCAGAGAGAACTCTAGAAGAATTGCATAGAAATCTATACTTCCTCTACTGAACTGAGGAAGTAGCAGAATTCTCTGTGATTTTAACAGTGCAAAATCAGTCTCAGCATTTAAATGCTCTGTATCCTTGAAGCCAAAGTATGTAATATTAGACATCAACTTGCCAAAAAGTTTATACTCATTACAGTCTAAGGAAATGAGTTTTTCATAGAGTTATTAATTCCATTTACGTACGAAGAGCTGGCAGAACAAAGCAGACAAAACAAGTTACAGATTTTCCAGTGATTTTTCTTGCTTATGTCTGTAGAAACTGAGTTCTGGAGAAAACACTATCATTTTTAAATTTTGAATTAATTATGTTCTGAAAGATGAACATAAATGTGGAATTTAGTGTTACACTGTGTGAATTGATTCTGTTGAAGTGTATTAAGAAGTAAAGAGCCATGGCTGGTGTAATGAGTGTATATGCAACCTTTGTACTTTACAAACAAATGAAAAATGTTACGGTTGATGTGGCTTGAAAAGCGTCAAAAACATGGAGAGAAAATCTGAGAGTGGTTTACCGTGCTGTGTTTTCAAGTGAGGACAGTGATTGCCCTTCTACTGTTACAGCAGTGCCTGCTCTGCAGGACCCGCATTCAAACCTAAATGCTCCAGCTGCCCACAGTCACACTTGTGTACTTTCTTCCTGCTATACCAAGAACTTTCTATCTAGGAAAACTGGGAATGTGTATGTTGTGCAGATTTTTGGCCTGTAAGTAGCATTTTTTTCTTAAAGCTCTGCTTTTGTAAGAGAAACTTGAAAAATCTACATATCATTTTAATAATTTCTTATATTGGCTGTGCATTTTCAGTTTAATTGGATTTTAGCAGAAAGGAGTTGTGAGAAATTTCTGTAATTTTCATTATATTTAATACTTCCTTCCCTCTTTAGTTTTATTCCCTTGCCATAGAGTATGAGCTTATCCACATGAGAGTCCTCACCCTCTGTCTTTTTAAGTCAGTGGGAGAATTAAATTTGATTTCAGTTTGTATGACAAACAAAAACAGCTTTTTTTTTTTTTTTTTAAGATATTCACAGTGCTATTGTTAATATTTTTAAAGGAAGGAATTCTTACCAAAAATTGGCTTTTTTTTTTTTTATAGGACAGCAAGTTACCGTATACCAGTGGCCCACTGTAGCTCTCCATACATGCAGTGTTAGCCTTTAGTGAAGAGTGAGTACTTTGAGTCAATTTAACTCTTACATTGCAAGCTAGGCCAACTTGAAAGACTTTGCATTTGCTGCAACCTGAGCATACACAAGAGCAGTTACCACGGCTCACTGATCTGAGTAACATGTTACTGTGAGCAGAAATCAAAGCTACCAGACCAGAACTCTCACTCATTTTGTTACTGAATGAAGTTTAGGCAGGGAAAAGTCCATCTCCTAACGTGGGGAGCATTGCTTGGTTCTGTAGGGTATTCCATGTTTAGCACCAAATGAAAAGAGAGCTGTACAAGTGTAATTTTGGCTGTATTCTGACAAACCAATTTACTGAGTGTTAAAACTGAAAGCTGAACTGCACCTAATGATTGTTAAAAGATGTAGTTCTTAGCTTGAACAGTTGCTGCACACTTCTTGGTTGCTGACAATGCAGCCTTGCTAATATCAGATAATCTTTAAAGCAGAGGAATTTGTCTGCAGGAAACATTGATCACCTTTCGCTAAAAACAAGTTAAAACTCTACTATTTTTGTAACTGTATCTTTTGGAACCTGTGTTTACAAAAAAATATTTTCTTTCAAAGAGAGTCCAGAATGAAGTTGCTTGCTGTTAATGAGAAGCCCATCTGGAAGATACACAAATTCAATTTGGCTCAAATTCTGCTCAGTTCTCCACACTGCAGAGTAGGGTTATTTCTTTGGGATTTCTCTAGTGTTACACCAAGGCTGGTCCTGAATTGTTCAAAAAGGGTATAAACACGTGGCTAAAATTCTGCTGTGGTGGAACACTCCAAGCTGAGTTCCTGGAGATTTTTAGCTTTGCAAGGTTACATATACATACATTGCATCTGTCTGGTTTGTTTTCATAAAGACTGACTGTATGTGAAAAACGTATACAAAATATTGCTTTTTGGTTGTTTGGCTTCTTTGTTGTTGTTGTGTTTTTGTGTTTGGTTTTTGTTTTTGGTTGTGTTGTTTTTTTTTTCATCCAAGTTGTAATGAATTGCCAGTGTAGGAGCCAGGTATGTATCTCACATTGTGGTGTTCTGGATCCTTTCACTCCGTGTGCCATTTTCTTCTAAGGGCAGCAATAGCTAACTGGCTAATGGAGGATGGAGCTGAATTGTATTAATTTTATATTTGTCTCAGGGGATCAGCTCCATGAATTCCATTGCATGAGGGAAGCTAATGTTTGCCCTGATTCGAATGTAACTTTTTAATGTCTTTAAAAAATATATTTTGTTTAATAATGTGGATTTTTCTTTTTCTAGCATTCTAGTACATGTTACCTAGTGTGTTGTTTCTTTTTTCCTCTTCAGGGTTGTTTATATATTACCCCAAGGTCATGCCAAAAATTAATAGAAGTTTAAATGCCAAATGTTTATGAAACTGCTGTCTAAATACTGATTGATTGCACAGTTGAAATAAAAGTTTTCCTTAGTAAAATGGTACTTGAAAAATATTTTATTTTCATCATCTTTGACTAGTGGCTGAAACCAGGAAAATATAATACAGTTCCTCATTTTAGGCTGAGGAGCTGCAGGGATTTAGCAGTCGAAAAATGAGGTGGAAAGTAAACCGGACATTGCTTATCATCGGAACGGATAGAAGTTTCCCAAGTGTGTACTTATATCCCATTTATGTATCTGAAATCATTTCCTACCTAAAAACTCAGTCTTGACTCCACTACTGTCAAACAGCCGTGCATGGTCTTTGTTGTAGTTTACTTGCAGTGGAGGTGGAAGTTGTAGTTCTAAGCACGGTTGTTCTCACAAAAGCTTGGAAAGCTGCTGACAAAGCCACACCACTAAGTTTTTCCTACCATTTCTGCACCTGCTGACTGATGAACCTGGTATTTCAACACATAACAAGACCATGAAAATGCTGTTGTGGTTGGTTGAAAGCCAAATTACTATTTTTACAAATGGCAATTTGCTAGACAAAAGTAAGTCGAGTTAAATGAGCAGGGAAATTGAATCAAATGAGACTAAAAGGTTTCTGTTGCTAGCTGGTTGACTACTGTCACTTCAAAGCAACTTGTCCAGGTGGTTCGGTGAATTAGGTACAGAGTTGCAATTAGAGCAGTGGTACCCATGCAGATCTGCTACTGGAAATGAAACCACAGTAATTACTACGTTATGCATGCATCTCGTAGACAGAAGACATGCTGTGTGTGCTCCCTAGACACGAGACGCGTGCAGCCCTAGGACTGAAGGCAAGGCATGCTGTGTGCGTTCCTAAGAAATGGCAGCTACAGAATTGAGGGCCTCAAGATTCTGTTCTTTTTAATGCTGTAGCTTTTCCTTTATCTTGCAAATACTGTACCGCCCCACTGTCACTGCAAATGGGATTTGTATCAACCTGAGGATGTCAGCAGAGAATGCTGTGAGAGGCGGTGGCAGCACCCAAGAAAGCACATCGCTGGGAAACTGATGCCTCTTAGAAGTGTCAGCAAGCAGATGGTTACTACAGAGTGGCAAGTCACCAGTGATGATTGTTTCCCAGTGGGACAGGTGCTAACAGCTGCCTGCAGTCAGAAGCTGAGACTTTCCACTAGCAGCACCTCGTGCTGATGAGTTGGGCACCCTGGATTCTATAGTCTGTGATGACTTTCTTTCTTCTTTTGAACTCTCAGATGAGAAAGAAGAACTGAAAAGCCTCATACTGCTTCTTTAGGAATCACAGTGTTCTTACCTGCAGAGTTTGCTGATGGAACAGTTACGCCTAGTTGGGTAGCTTATAGGACATTTATTCGTGGGAGCATTAGAGTAGCAGCTGTAGTGTCTATTTATAAAACAAACTCAAATTCAAAATTCATTATTCCTTATTTTGAAGATAGGAACGATGACAAATTATTCTTCAGAGATAACTGAGAAAATTAGGTCCATGCTGAAAGGATAACAAAGTACTATGAGTATTTGTTGAAATGAATAGATGTTAATTACGAATGGAAATACATTACATTTAAAAATACAATAAAAAATTCTAACAATTTGAGAGCAGTCAGTTCTGAACTGCCCAGTGGTGTGAAAGCTCTATCAATACCATCCATCAGAGATGTCATTCTTTCTTTCAGTGAGAATGGGAACCACCTGCAGTTCCTTATTAATGTACTGCTTTTAAGCACATTTTACAGCCCAGAATCTTCATTTTCATTAGCAGTAAATAAATAACAAAGCCCCATTTTTCGAGGTGTTTGCAAAAGAAAGCTTCAAAGCAAAACATTGTTCTGTGACCTAATGCCACATCACCTGTGTGCTGTCTGCCACCATCCAAACATCTGAGCTTCAGGTAGGTGAACTCAGTGGGACACTTACATTGAATGGCCCCATTAACTGAAATTCCAACACTGCTGTTTCTTTGTTTAGCTTTACACAGACGTCAGTCTACTGTCTTTGCTCATCTGTTTTTTTGGATAAGAGGACTGATATTTTGGAATACAAAAGCTAACTTTCTGTCGTGCTCTGCAGGTTGCTCAGCCCTCACCAAGTGGGAAAGCAGAACAGGGAGGGAAAGGATGCTCCCTGCAGCTGTGGCAGTACATCAGGTATGTGTGAGACACCCCTTGCACTGCAACAGGTGAGCAACAGTTCTTCATGGATGAACTCCTCTCCCTGTCCTACTCATTTCAACCAGCAGGTAAAAGTGACATCTCTTTTAAGAAGCAGGCTCTGTGGCTGTACTATGGGTGTATTTTTCCTTCATCTACAATTATCAACTGGGGATTGGTGCCAGACAGTACTGTGTCCTCTGTCAGTATGAGGGAAGCTGTAGGTGATAATGCTCTAGATGTCTGTGTTGCAGTTGGACTTAAACCTGCCTCTCTACACATGCCAGTGTGCTACAGCCTCAGTTAAACAGAGCACAGATTTGACCACAAAAGCTACCATGCAAAAAAGCTTCCTATTTACACAGGCATGCTCAACTGAGACATACAGAAAATGCCAAAACTGAGGATCTAGCAGTTCTTACTAACTTTAGGATTATTTCTAGCTGGCAGTAGAGGGCTGGGGGCGCTCAGGAAAGTTTGGGTGCCAATTCCTACCTCGCAGATTTCTGCCCTTGTCCTGGCAACAGGACATTTGCTCCTGGAAGAGCCTGAATCAAGCTGCCACAGTACTACAGTGAGATGTAGCACAAATCCCTATCTAGCCAACAAGAACAAGTTGAGATGGTTTTCTGGCAGTGCTGCAAGGTTGTGCAAGTCCCTCAATTTCTGTGGAGAGAGAACTTGAGCGTCACTTGATCCAAGTCCAAGTGGGTGCAAGGGATGTTAGATAATATGGTCATCTCAATTCTGAAGGGTGGAATTTTGGTGGGCTCCTATTATTCTGCCCAGTATGAAATCAGTGCCCAAAACACTGGATTCCCCTTTAGCTGGAAGTAAAGTTATAATAGAGTGGGAACTATGCAGGGGTCATGTTAATAGAAGAGCTTTGAATTTTCTTTTATCTGCATAGCAATATACTGGGAGAAAAGGATTTTCATGAATTAAGCAGCAAATTTATGGCTGGGCTACAAAGTGGTAGCACCACATGAAAGCAGGAAAAGTGTTGCTCATGCTGTAGCTCGCTTACAGCCATTAACAAATTGGATTTTGATTTGCTGGTCTAGGAAAATAACTCCTCTGGTTTGCTGAAAGCTATTCCCAAGGGATGAGTGGCAGAGCTTAAGATATGCTGGCTCCTCACTTTTTGCAGTTTATAGTCATATTGGCTTAAAGTAATCCCACTGGACTGCTTCCTCACAGCCTTCCTACATTAGGTTACACAATTTAAGTTTCAAGTAAGATAGTTCACAGAACAGACTGTAAAATAAATACATAATTATTTTCTATTAGAGAATATATCATGAATTTTGGCAACCATCATTCTTTGAAATAGATTCTGAGTATTTATAAGTCAGTAACAGCTTGGTCTCTACCAGATAAAACACAAAACCTATGAAGTCAAGGCAGAAGGAATGACTTGACATCAACTTTCCAACTTCAAGGGGAAAGTCAACTCTAAGCTTGTCTTCAAAGTATCTCAAAATTATTTTTGTAACAGAAAGCAAGACAACCTCTGGCTTGTAAGAGGAATGCATTCTAATACTGGCTTATACAGATCTTTACAGAAAGATGACCACGTTAAGGAGGAAAGCAGCCTGATTTATTTGTGGGGTGGTGGTTTTTTTTTTTTTTGTCTTTTTTTTTTGTTTGTTTGTTTCTTCTACTGCATCTCAAGCTTTGTGATCTTCATATGGTAAGATAAAATCAGTGATGAGGGTCTGCACACTGAAAGTCTTTATAGTGCAACCCCGGAGTTCACTTTTGCCATTGTGAATAAAGGCTCAGTGGTACACGTGAGCCTAGACTGCCTCCATGATTAGCATTGGAGCACTGGCTACACGTGGGATAAACACCCTGGCACCCAGCGAAGTGTGGCGGCTTGCATCATGCCCTATGATTTAGAAATTTCAGCTCAGGTGATGAGGTTGCTTTTGTAGTTGGGTTGACTGGAAAGTCTTTTAATAGCAGCACTCCATAACTTGTTATAGCATTCAAGAAGGTTTGTGGTGATGTTTCTCTTCTGTGGCTCAGTTAGGTTAAAAAAAATAAATAAATACAGCCAAGCCCTAAAGTTGCAGTTAATTAAATGACAGAATTCCTGTAGAAATTGTGATGTATAGCTCCCTAAAATGTCTGTCTATAAGTTTCAGATTTCAAATTGTACCCACTAGACATAATACATGTCAAGCAATTAAATCCAGTCTGGTGTTTGTGGACAGATAACATATATTTTAAATAATTAGTTCCACGTTCTTCTCTCAAAATCCTGGATTTCCTGTGAATTTTAGCCTGGGGATTAAGGAAGCTGCTCTCAGATGTAATGGGTGAGAGCATCTACGTAACTAGGTCACACTGTGCTTAGGCATATTTAGTTATCTTTTCTTGTGTTTTTCCTTATTTTTGTTGCTCAATAAGCAAAAGAGGCAATTAAGTTTGATTCATAATCTCCTCCTGAAGGATAGCAAGATTTTGAGATTTCATACTGTTTTGTTGGTGTTTTTAAATGCATTTTCTAACAGAGAGATGCTTGTGATATATTTTCTTTCATTTTGATTTCTGTTGCTTTAGCTGCATTTTCCTTTCTTTCACAGTATACAGACCCACAAATTCAGACAGCAGCTGTTTTCTGTTTCTTCCCAGCAGATCTCCTATTACTCAGACATTGTTACTTGTTCAAAGTAGCTTTCAGGTTTTTTGCTACTACATTCCAGTAAATATTTTCCTTAAAAATGAGGACTAAAGCTATAGCTGGCATAGCACACAGTGTCATGCAGCAGTCCCCTCAATTGTCTTGCAACTACATTTCCTTGTTTACTCGCCAACTGTGGAAATGCTCAGTAATTACTGCAAAGACATGAGTTCTTACTGTAATAATGTCTGTATCATTGCAGTGGGATAGTGCTGAATGGCTGCCAGATGCACAGCAAACCACCCTTTCACTCCTGCTCCTCAACAGGGCAGGGCAAGAAAATAAGATGATAAAGCTCATGGTCCAAAATCAAACCTGGAAAACTGCTTGCCAGTTACTGTTATGTGCAAAATATTCACCTTGGGGAAGATTAATTTATTGCCAATCAAAAACAGTAGCATAGTAAGAAACAAAGACAAAAACAGAACCACACTTCCCTCCCTCCTTTTCTTTCCAGGCTGAACTTCACTTCTTCATTCTCAGCTCTTCTATCTTCCTCTACTGAGTGTTGCAGAGGGATGAGGTTGTGGGCAGTTATAGTTTCATCTCCTTTGCTCCTTCCTCCGCGTGCTTTCATCGTGCTCTAGCATTGGGTCTCTTCCTGTGAAGGCTATAGTCTTTCACAAACTGCTCCAGTGTGGAGCAGCTGTTCCTTGCTGGCTGTATTTGGGAGGTGCCAGGAACTGGCCTTGGCACCAGCAGCTCCTGGTCTCTGCTCACAGAGGCCACCCCTACAGCATCTCCACTGTCAAAACTTTGCCACCTTCACCCAATACAAACATGAATGACACTTCTGTACTAAGATTTTGGTCATGGCTGCTATTTAATTTAGCTGCTTCTTTAATTTAGCTCTTAATTTACTTAGCACCATAATAGTGGTTGAAAAAATTCCACCACTGATCTGGATGGAGAGAAAGGCAAGTGTATGAGGTGGCAGCAAAATGAACAGTTCCTTCTGACAAATAGGCTAAAATCTGGCCCGCTCTCACCGCTCTATCCATATTCTTCTTAAAGAGATGCGATACATCCAATCAACCCCAACAGAATCCTCCAAAGAGAAACTAGTACAATGATATCAAAAGCAGATAGCTGCTACATCCAACTGGGAGTTCTGTAACCATGAACTGAGCAATAGTATTTTGTCTCACTACTATCTGCCATTTTTAATTGTAGACAGTGAACCACAGATCGGTGGACTAAATCTATTCCTTTGCTTGGCCTTGTCACGAGTGTAATAAGATTGCTCCAGTCAGATTGTCTCTTCCTTGGTGCAGAAAGATGTTATTTACCCATCTGTAACTTGGCTTAGAGCAACTGTGCTGTGTACAGAGGTTGTATGCAATCCAGGAGAGCTCTACAAAGGTACCGAGGGAACATCTGCTAATGTCAGTGACTGCCTGATTCCCTGAGCTGCAGTTGCCATATCTACTTAACTCTTATTAGACAGGCAGTCTTAGCCCTTGAAATTCAAGGACTTCATGGTTCAATCCCAGAGAGAGAACCGATGTGAGCTCATACTGGGAACTGCTCTCTCCAAAGCCATGAAAAGCAAAAAACGAATGCATTTTTCCATGTTGGAGTCTTGGTAAGACGTCTTATGAAAAGATATGGTTTTGTATAACAAAGTTGGTGGCACTATGTAAGAGAAACAAGATAACATATCCAGGAAGATTCTTTCCAGTCACTGATGCACGCAGACAGGTATGGGTCAGGATGTACAGTGCCTGGTCAGGGCTCTCCCTGCAGCTCTCAGCTAATACTGAGGCACAGGGCTGCCATAAGAGAGTACCCCCACAACTGAACTGAGACCAGAGAGTTTTTCTGCAAGATTTCCTGCTAGCTTTGGAGTCAGCATTACTACTATTTTAGCTGTGTGGCAGAATTTCACATAGGCAGTTCTGCATTGGAAATCCCATCAGTCATAGCCTACATTTAATTACTTACAAATGCACTGATGCATAGGACAGCCTGGAATAAGGCTTTTGCATGTTTATACAGCACACAAACTTTGTAACCTTCAGTAAAGATATTGGTAGAGTCTGGATCAAAAGCAGTTTCATAAGCAATTATTG
This sequence comes from Lagopus leucura, assembly GCF_019238085.1. Lineage (NCBI taxonomy): Eukaryota > Metazoa > Chordata > Aves > Galliformes > Phasianidae > Lagopus > Lagopus leucura. The sequence continues at coordinate 5,235,750 of NW_024962269.1, forward strand.
CAAAGATTAGCACGGCCTTTGCAGAAAAACAGAAGGGGTTTTTAAGAGAACTGTGCAAGCACATGAATTAAATGCTTGTCTTTCTTTTCATTAAATCATGACAAACAGGAAAATGTAAAGAATTCAAATGATAATCCAGATGGGCATGAAACTGCATTTCTTTTACTTCCCCACAGAGTGTCCCCACTTCACTATTCACTGCTCAAGACAAGAACACTTCCTTGAGTAGAGTAATAATCTCTTTTGTGGAGAAGCACACAAAGGTTTGTCAAACATGCATTTGTTTTTAAAATGTATTATCTGGATAATATGGCAAACAAGCTTCCATTCTATTTATCCTATAGGAAAAGGGCAAGTAAATCTTACATTCCTAATTTGATTAAAGGCAGAAATGAATAAGAAGTAAGCTCGTGAGACCTGGTTTACAGCGCTGTAACAGATGAAGCGTTCGCCAGTAGGCAAGCAATTCGCCCCAGAATAGCTTCAGTGACTTGTGCTCAAATTATTTCAGTCACAGTTACAACCCCTGAGACTGGCTGCTAGACACAGAATGGATTTGGTTAATATGGTTTTCCAGCACAACACCAGATACACATCCAGCTAAATAGTAAAAGCGTGAAAAATGCATGTTTCTATCAAGATGCATGTGTTTCATTTTATTATTCCTTATGAAAGGAAGATGAAGACAAACAAATGTGGAAGAAGAGGATTAACACTAGCATAACAACCAAACCAGATTTTTAACGTTTTCTCAGGCCTGACAGAAATTCCATCCAGCCTCGTTAAACAGTCCTATTTATCACAGTGATATTGTGAAATAAGTATAGTAAGTGTTTGGAGAACAGAACTTTAATTTGTATGACATGAGAAAGAGGTTCTTAGAAGGATGAATTATTCCCCCATTCACATAATTGGCAGGGAGGACCAAGTCGACTGATGCTGTCACTAGCCAAAGCTATCATAATCCAAGTTTCCCTAAATGTTCTCCCTTTCTCCATGTCAGCATTTTCCATCCAGGTGGAAGAGATCACTGGCAATTGTGCTATGTTTCCATGTGCCACAGCACCTGCTCAGGTGCCCGTGCCTAACCCTGACACCACCCATGCAGGCTGGACGTACTGTACTGCACTTCTGCATGAGCCTGCTGGACTCAGGTCTCTGTGCATGTCTCCCTGTGTGTGAAATCTTCTGTGATCAGTTGGTAGGTTAAAGCTGTGCGTGCTTTGTCACTTGCATAACATTTGAGAAGTTTTGTATTTGCCCCTGGTTATGGATATTGCAACTATTCAGTCAGCCCCCAGCTCTTTTTGAATTTTGGTATTGTGCTTTTCTTCTTAACTACTTTTTTTTCCCCTCTAAGATGAAATCCTGATCTCTATAAAATCAAATGGAATGTTTCTTTCACTTTTTCCTTTTTTTTTTTTTTTTTTTTAATTCCTTAGTTTCAGTACATTTCTCTGAGGTGTTTTTTTTTTCCCATTAGGACATTTGTATACATTTCTGCGTTGTCAATCAAAATAAGCTTGTACACGATTCTGTTTGCTCCTGAGATATGCAGTAAATACACATAAAGGATGTAGTAAGAAGCATTTAGATGTTAACTCTGTGTTGTGGATCCATGTCTCATTGATATTTTTCTCCTGATAATGTAACGCAGTGTTGAATGTTTGTATGCTATGTCTACGACTAGGAAAAGAATGTCACTTACCTATTGCTAGTTTGTACAGAACGGCTCTTTTAGTACCCTTCCTTTTAACATGAAATCATAAGGAACCCAGGAATCACCAAAACAATATTCTCTATCTGTACGCGGTGATGTTCATAGGCCTGACGTATCACGTGGTTGAAGTTACTGCTGTCTTACCAAAGACCCCCTTTTCAACAGCCAAGGTAACTTATAAAGCATTACACAGTTCATTACGCATTTGTTCACAATCCAGTAATCTAGCAGGAAGCAAGATCTTTTTGCATGGTTCGTGATTGTGAAGAAGAATGTTAATTCATAATAACAGAATAATCATTCAGATTGGAAAGGAGCTCGTGAAGACTTGACCTAGACTCCAACCTTCTGTGCAAAGAAGGCTGTTCTGGGCTTTACCCAGTTGGGTCTTGAAAATAAATCTACAATTTATTCTGTTCCTTGTCCCTGTGCTTGCTTAGCCATGCTATATTCCCCCCCTCACATCCTGTTGGAACCTCACATTTCAGTCTATGACCATTAAGTGTCATTTTGCAGTTACCTACTTCAGCAAAGAATCTTGCTCATGAAACCTCTACTTAGGTACTAGTAAGCTCTTATTAAGTCCCCCTGAGTTTTATTAATTAATGTGAATCTTTGAGTGGAAGAAATGATGAATTAACCTTAAGGACAACTATGAGCTGCATGGCAATCAGGTGGTCAATAGAATGTGATAATGAGCATCTTCACAGGGTTTTGGAAGGTTTGAGATGCTGCTGAAGGCACCTGAATAAGTGAATTAATTCCTTTTCAGACACAGCTTCAGCCACTTCTCATGTAGCTTTAAAAATGTAGTGCTGGTCTAACAGGATTCTTGCAGACTACTCACTAAAATTGTGAGCGCAAGTTAAAACTGAATTTAGATGAACAGCAAAACACATTTTTTTTGCAATTAGAGCACTGGGTTAAAGTCTGAATTCCCTGCTCCCATTTCCAATGCAGACAGTCATCCCCTAGGAGCCCTTACAGGCTCTGTGACATCAATCCACACATCCATAATTACAGTCTACATGCTATTACAAGGCAGCCTTGCACAAAAGCTTGTGCAGTCCTGAGAGAATCGTCTAGGCCTACAGCAAACTCCATCACAGAAAATGCAAATCTCTTCACAGCTCAGACATCCTCCTGCAGATATGGATGAGCTCACACCCACCTCACTAATAACAAGCCATCCTTCTCTTCAGCAAGATTACACAAAATTAACCAGAAGATCTCATGAGAATCTCAGCAGTGTGCTATACTTCTAGGTACACGCACGCTGAGATTGCTGCAAGGACTGTGGACAAATAAAACTGATGTCTGGGGAAAGGCAGAAATTGACGGGAAAACTGAATAACTTTATTTAGTTAGAACTGCAATATGAGAAAGCAAAAAGATAGAAACAACAGGAACACTGATGTATTAACCTTTATGCAAACAGCACTTCTTATCCTATCTCCCTGCCCCGATGGTCTTCTGTGCAAAGTGCCAACCGCACATCTAACAGGGAGCTCCGGAAGGGCATCGTGAAACGCGTCAGCATAGCTGGACGGACATCGCCATCCCGGTTAAAGGAGGATAAATCCTTGCTCAGGAGGCAAAACTGAATAGTTTTGGTCCAGGATCAGGACTCCACCTGAGGCAGGAGGGGCGGCGCGGGGCGTTTCCCCGACCCCGGGGTGCGGCTCGCCGTGACAGCCCCGCCCGCCGCCCCGCGCGGGCTCAGAGGATTCCCGCGCCCCGGGTACGCGCCGCCGGGCTCTCCGCCGCGCAGCACCTGTGTGAGGGAGCCCCGCCCCGAGGAGGGCCCTCCGCCCGGGGTGTGCCCACCTGCCGGGTCCGGCGGCGCCGCGAGAACGTGGAGCCGCAGCCCGGAGGTGAGAAGCGAGCTCGGAGCGCGCGTCGCGTGAGGCGTTACGCGGGGAAACCGGCCGTGACCCGCGGGGTATCGCGTGCACGGAGCGCGACTCGGACGTCTGCGTCGAGAAAGCACCCGCAGAGCCCCGCGCGTCGCCCCGGCCCGCCCGGTCGAGGCGGGAGCCGCTCGCGACGGCCCCAACGGCCGCGCGCCGTGCGCCTTCCGCGCCCCGCGGCCGCCTGCGGGGCGGGCGCGTGCGGCCGGCGCGAAGCTGTCCCGCTGCCCGAAACGGCGCGTGCCGGCGGCGGGCTCTTTG
>NW_024962269.1:5267309-5279312 GCF_019238085.1 Lagopus leucura
GTTGTTTTGCGGCGGCGTCACCGGCGGTCCCGCCGGCGTTCTGTCGTCTGCGGCGGGCCCCGCGCTCAGGTAGGCGGCGGGGCGGCCTCGGGGGCTGCCGGCCCCGGCCCGTTCAGGTGCGCGGTCCGCTCTGCGGCGCTGCGGCTGGTCGCGGGGAGCCTGTCCCGGCGCGGAGGGGCCGCTCGGAGGGGCGAAGCCCGCGGGTGGGGGGTCGCCGGGGCCGCTCGGGGGTCTCACGGGCGGGGGGCCGGGGAGGCTGAGGAGACGCTCCGGGTGCAGTGCGGGGGGAAGCCGTCAGTCTCGAGCCGGGCCCCGCCGCCTGGGGCAGCGCCGCGTGCCAACTTCCTGCTCTTTCATCATCCCCCGCCGCGGGACGGGCGGGCGGCACCTGCGCTGCCTCGGCGGGACTGGGTCCGGGCGGGACGAGCCGGGGGCGCGCGGCGCGGGGTGAGAGCCGGCAACGTCCGCTGGAGCCAGGGCACGGCGGGCCTTGACGAGCCGTGGCTCCGCGTCGTTCCTCCCGCTGGCCGTGCGGGGTGCCGGCCGCGCGCTGTTCCGCTGCGGGCTCCCGTCCGGCTCCCGTGGGTACGCGGGGCGAGGCGCTCCGTGCCGTGCCGTGCCGCGGGACAGGTGTCTGCCGGCCTGTTCGCGTCCTGCCTCCGTCCCGCGCTTCGGCAGGGCGGCGCACCTCTGGCTACCAGACGGCCGTATAAAAGCAGGTGTCGGCAGAGGTGTGGGGCGTTTGGGGCCTGGAGTTACCTGCCCACTGCGGGCTGGGGTATAAAAGAGCTTGAACTGTTAGGACTGTGCGTGTCTTATTCATTTTTCACAGAAATAAGCAGCTTAGCTGTTGCTTGTGGTTCAGGAGCAGCGTACCTGGGTATTTTTTTTATTAAAGCTATGCAAGCTATTTTATTTTAGAACAAAATAATTCTAAAAAAGCTTTACTTCTGTGCTTATAAGAATATAGATGTCCAAGAGATGCCTTTCAGTCTATCAGAACTTAATCAACTAATATCAGAACCATCCTGCATCTTGATAAATACAACAGTTACCTATCTCACTTATTTTGTAATTCTTCTTTTTTTTTTCTTTATTTGATTATTTTCCATACTAGGCAAACTTTTTTTTTGCTGACTGCTGAAACCTATAAGCAGTTATCCAGTATTGGTGGGACATTCAGGCTGAGCACAAGATAAGTAACCCTTAACTCAAGGCTGTTTGTTCATCAAGGCCAGCAAGCAGTACAAAATAATGATTGTGTGGCTGTCTGTCCCTTGGTTTTGAATATCTTTGGATTTTACAGATACCCCCCTGCTGCTAAAGCAAGGGAACCTGAAGCTGTGGGTTTCGGAGGGAAGATATGTTAAACAGCTCTGTAGAGCCTGAGGTTGTGTGTTTGTTGGAACTGGTTTCATGCTGTGCTCCATTACCTGTCTACCTGATTTGGGAGGAGGGACAGCGTGTCATAACATCTGTGTTGCTGTAGCCAGGGCCATGCTGAAATGCTCAGTTGGCCAGAGGAGGACAGGCATGGCCGTGTCCAGCACCAAGTATGCTGTGAGAAACTGCCCTTTCAAAATTTATAAATGCCTTTGTATCAACAGAAATACTTTTTTTTTTTTTTTTTTAATATATGAAAGGGTTTATATTATGTGATTTCATTGCTTTTCCTTTAGCACTAAGGTGCAGTGTGACTGGATTTGCTGTGTGACAAAACCACAATCTTCATTTATTCATTTATTATCCACAGGAGAGATCAGACTCACAAGTACGATCTGTCCCATATTTGCCCTGAAATACAGTGGATAAGCAAAAGGCTTTGTTTTCAGTGACAGTGAAGTCGGTGTTCTTACGATCACTGTGTTTGCTGAACTGTAGAATGATGAAATGGGGATGTTTTTATATCAAAGGGAATTCCTAACAGATAACCTGAGATGAACGGGGTTTGCAATGTAGGCAGCAGCAATTCTGGGGGATGGCACCTTCTGGTGCTGGCAGCCTTCAGAGCAGCGCTGCTCACATTCAGGGCAGGTTAGTGACAGCAGGCGCATGTTGTCCTGTGCTGGGAGCTCTGCAGTGCAGTCTGTGCCATTCATTACTTTGATGGAACAACGCTGTTTGGTTTGGTTTGGTTTTAATGGATAAGTAAAGTCTGATGTCCCCTCACTGATATTCCAGGAAAAGCTCTACTGAAGGAGGGAAAAGATTAAAAAGAAAAAGGGCAATGACAACTGTATTTAGATTGGGGCTTTGTAATGGAAATTGGGTTTATCTGTAGGTTTGGTAGCTATGGTGATTGATACTTCCTGCTAATGGCCTTGTCATGATTGTCATCATTGCCCTGGTTCTGGAGGAATCCCAGATAGATTCATCCAAGTTGATGAGGAAAAAAGCTTTATTTTAGAAAAAATGCGCAGCACCATACCATAGCATGGATGTACTAGACAAACATGGACTGCGTTCTTGATGGAATTGAAAGTTCTGTACTTTGCTGTGCATGTTTAGGTGTGCCAGTTCTATTTGTTTATTTTTCTGCAGTAATGTGCTGAGAGCAAAGATAGCAATGGTGGGAAAGTAGAGAGGAGTTCAAGAAATGATTGTTTTCCTGTGTTCTCACCCAAAGTATTGAGCTGTGAGAAATAAAGCAGGTGCATCAAGTTCTCAGAGTTCTCCATCAGCAATATAAATAAGATTTTATAGAAGCTTTGTTGAACAAGAATTTCCTCAGCTATTTTGTTGTAGCACAGATATGGTAGGCTTCCTGTACTGCCTTTGGAGCTTTTGTTTTTCCCCACAGTGATACTGCTATGGCTGTTATTATTGAACACTTGACCTTTTTTTATTATTATTATTTTAAGGGACAAGAGATGCACTGAACTTTTTTTGAAATCTTTCTGTTAAGAAATGGAAGTAGTCTAAACATTTAACGATAGTCAATACTCAGTATTCCTCATACAGGAGAAAAATACAGGCATGGAGGAAGCTGCTGCCAACAGCTGTCCTGAAAATAGCTACCCCAGTCATCTGGCAGTGCCATAACCATGAAATCTGTACTTCAGCTCTTTTTCCGTTCTGCTTCTGCGCTCTCTGGCTGCTCTCAGCTTCTTTGGAATCAGTATGTGCTCTTGTAAGGAGCTGAAAGGAAGACATCGCCCAGAAGAGAGTTATTTTCAAAAGATTTTTCAATAGAATGGTCTGAGTTGAAAAGGACCACAATGATCATCTGGTTTCAACCCCCTGCTATGTGCAGGGTTGCCAACCAGCAGCCCAGGCTGCCCAGAGCCACATCCAGCCTGGCCTTGAATGCCTTCAGGGATGGGGCATCCACAGCCTCCTTGGGCAACCTGTTAAATACTGATCAGTATCTTCTTCCAAAAGCTGTTTTTCTTCAGTAAGTTCTAGTTCCTTACCTGTAAAAAATAGAGATGACTTCAACTTCTGAAATGTGCCTTTAAGCAAGGATGCTTCAAACAAACACATTTTAAGTGTAACTGTTGATGTATTGGCTGGTGCTGTCTCTGTGTGGCTGTTTGCTAGCCTAGAAGACTTTTGGCTTGCTGAGATGAGTATGTGTTAGGAAAAGCCATATTTCAAGCATAGAAAAATAATAGGGAGTATGTATAAAATAATATATATTTTTTTGTCTGAATCGTATTTTTTCTTCTTTTTCCTTCTCCTCAGTTCAAGAATAACAATACAAGACTTAATGTGTAGTATACTGTGATGACATGAGGTGGATTTTTTTTTTCCTTCTATTTATTTATTTGTTTGACAAGAGAGCAGTGAAATTATTTATCTTGCATATTAAAATAATCTACTTTTACTTGCAGTGTGCTTTGAAAATGTCTGAAAGTTACAGTGACAGCGATTCCTCCTGTGGCTGGACTGTCATCAACCATGAGGTACCTGATCTCTAATGAGCAAAGTTCCATCAGTTTGAGACTAATTATATGGAGTAAGATATTGTTTACATTTGGTAGTTTTTGTTTTGTGTGGGCCTTGTACATCAGCAGAGGATGTGGAAGAGAGCTTTAGAGATAGGAAAGTGCCTTCCATAATGCCATGCACGAAAGCAATCTAACTGCTACATAAGGAAGTGGGACTGTGGATTATGTAGCAGCAGATGAGAAGAGCTGACAGGATGTGTGTGCAAGGCAAGAGTGGTTCTTGGTGTAAAATACTTGTCGTCTTTAAAACTTAATTAGAGTGTGGAGCTCTATGAAATGTAGGGCAAGGTGAGTTTCTGCCCATCTCTTGGTCTCTGCTGTAGCTTCATTTATCAGGCACAGTCTCACTTGGTGTGAAATGCTGGATTTGCCTTGTGCTGTGATCGGGTGCTGGGGCACAGCTGCTTGTGACGTCACTGTTATGCCTGGGCAGCGCTGGATTAACGTGCGTGTTTGTGTTTCGTACCTCGTGATGTTTGGCTAACTGTATAAAGGACAATGACTTAAAAAATGCGTTCATAGAATAAATCTTTAGACAAAAAAAAAAGTGAAGGAATTAAAAGTCTGTTGAGATGGCACTCATTGTTGCTAAGTCAATGCAGTCAGTGGAGTTTAAGAGATCAGTAATTCTGATCCTAAAGTAGACATTTGTATTTGAAAGTGATTTGCTGTATTGACTCCACTGACTGCATGGACTGCAAAGATGTCTTCACCAGCTGGCTCAGGTGCCTTTGAGTTTGATAAGAGGAACGTTTTATCCTTGTTTCCTGGAGCAGTGAGCAAGGCAAAGGCAAGGTCATTTAGAAATGCTTAGCTGTTCTAGACATCTGTCTGCATCTCCAATGTACTTCCCTCCTTTAGTCCTGAAGATTTTACCTTCTCTGATCTTGGTTGATGAATGCGTTTAAGATTTTTACAATTTTTGCTACTTAACCTTGTCCTGAGAACTGAGCAAGTTATTCAGCCAGAATCCCCAGTGTAAATGAGTTTCCTAGAGCAGTGCAGAATGGCTGGCTCTATCTTCTCACTGTCTGCATGAAAGCAGTTTCAAGAAAGAGATGTACTCAAGATGGTACATTTCTAGGAGGAAAATAGGAAGTAAAAGAAAAGATCACAAATATTGATTGACTGCTTCCTTGTATTTGAAGATTATAATGAAAATCAAGGTAATTTGAAAGGCAAATTAATATAACCTTGTGTCTTTGCTCAAGTTTTGATGGCTTAGTTCTGTTTCAAGATTAATAGTAAACAGGTATAGCTTATGGCTTTTGGATGTTGGGACATGGTTTTGCTTTTGTTGTCTGCAGAAATACTCTCAACTACTTGAGAGATGGCTTAAACTTCTTTTCCTTGTTTTGAGGGGGGTGGATGTCAGGTTGGAATCCTGTCCCCAAAGGAATGACTGAAAACTCACTTGCTCCAGTCTGCAAGACCGAGTGGAACACAGAAGCGCATAGATTGTGGGGCTTCACAGGGCTGTAATGAAAATGAATGGGTTTAGAAGCTGGGCCACAACAGCTGGGTTACTCGGCTGTGAGCTGTGTGCTTTGTTTTCATACTTGGGATGGTTATTGTGCTCAAAATGAATTACATGGTCTAAGTAAATTAGTGCAGTACAAGATTATAGGAAGGCGGGGATTTGTGTGGACAAAGCAGAACAGATTTTTATTTATCCATTTAAAAAACAGCAACCACGGACAACTGAAACCTGAAACAAAGAATTTTGTATTTTCTTTCCCAAGATTTCATTCAGATTTTAATAAATTACTTCTAATCGAGTGGTGAGTTTCTGCAAAGCTATTGAGATTTAAATTATGATGCTTCTGTAGGCAAGGAGTACAGTCTGGGCTGTTTGGCAAACTACTCAAAGTTAACTTGAGAAGCTTCTTAAAGAGGAAGATGACATTGTAGCATGATTGTGGAGAGCATGTAGAATACTTCTGGAGTGTCAGATCTGCCCAAAGCACAGTCTCTTCATAAAAACAAAAGCATACATGTTTGCTTAAGCTCTGAAGTGAGGCATGTAGGGAAACTGATCTGGAAGTATTGCTACTACTGTAATTTCACACCTGCTGTTGCAAAAATAACTAGCTCTGTTTACAAAAACAGCTCAAGTTATTTATGGATCAGGGTGACTTAGTGTGTTTTAGTTGGGTTTTGCATGCTCATGGTTTTCTAATAACTTTGTATCCCACCTGTTCCTTTAAACAAAATTTGTGAAGTTCGAGGATTCTGAGTTGTCAGACGTATTGTGGACTACAGAGCCCTGCAGACTCTGAGCATTGCTTATCTTCAGTTCCTGCTCTGCTCGGAGGTTGATGGTGACTGGCAACTGACAAATAACTCAGGCTCCTTTCTGGATTTAAGACAGCAATCCAATTTACAGACGCTTGTTTTCGTGGTGTCGGGGATGTATTAGTACAGCAGCCATTCAGGTTTGCTAAAAATAGTTGAGATGGAGTGGGGTCAGACATATTTTTTTTTCCCTGTAGTGCTTGTCGTAGTTCATGTTGGTACTCTGGAGGTCATATTCTTGGGCTGTTTGTTTACATACAACACATGGATGTATGCCAGAACTAGATTCCATGTTCAAAGCTTCGTTGGCAACCTCCTCTGTTTTTCTGAATTCAGATTTATGAATCTAATAAAGCTAGTAGAAAATAATTATCAATTTAAAATATCAATTTAAGTATCAATTTAAAACTTAAAATACAATTGCCAATTTAAAATACTCAGCGTAATTGATGTCTGGGTTACTCTTTTTTCTTCAGAATTGTTGTCTTTGACCCTTTTAGAATTACAGTCATTCTGAGTATTACACTAGCATTTGTTTCCTTTCCTAATAGTCTGCAGTTACTGGCGCTTCTGTCAGTTGTATTCATTTAAAACTCTTTAACTCCAGGGTTCTGACATAGAGACAGTGACTTCAGAAAATGGAAGCTCAAATGACAACCACGAGTTTGTTTCTGAGGAATATGTTTCTCTGCAAGAAGAAGAGCACCCAATTGAATTGCAAGGTAAGATACTGAAAGCAGGAATCATAAAAAATGCAAATATCTGTTGTAGTCTTGGCATTAAGTTGTTTTCAATAGACTTTATATACTCAACAGACTGAAAAATGTTCCATAATCAACTTTATGATTTTTTTTTTCTTCAAATAAGTATAATCAGTAAGGTCTTTTGTTAATATTTAAGATGTTATGGAGTGGTATGCAGTTATTGAACTATAAGTTTGTAGTAGTACTGTTGATTAACAAAGAGAAAGAAAAAAAAAAAAGTGTTAGTATATGGGAGCTGCTTCAAAAGTAATACTTCCTATTTTATTACATGTTGTCAGAGGTGGATGTTTGTACGGCAGTGAAGGTTGAACCTTCCTGACAATATTCTGTTTAAAAAAATGGTGCCCATGGGCATTCTGTGATACTTTCTGAATGTTTATGGAGAACAGCAGTGGATGTGAGCACAGTGATGTGATGGGTGGTGCATTTCAGCAGTGGTGACAGTGGGGCACCTCCAGTGGTGCAGATAATGCAGACTCTTATTCATCACCGGTGAAAATGCACAGCTGATGATGGTGACCTTGTTGAAAAACAGAGTTTTGCAGCTGAGAGTTTGCTCTATCAAATAGTGTTATTGTGCTCTTTGTATCCCTTATAGTTTATTAATTGATTTCATAATCAATTAATATTGCTAGGAGATCACATGCAGACTTAACATAATCTAATAGTACATGGGAATGAGGAGAATTTGTAGAGCTCCTGGTTTTACTCCCATGTTTTGTTCTCCTTTTTTCTTTCTGTAGCACAGAGTAGCACTGATGGAGAGATACCAGTGGTAGATAATACTCTCTCTGCTCTTGAGGAAACTCAAACAGTTCCAGAGGTAATGTGTTATTTTATTCAGAAGTTTCTGTGAGCCCTACATCATACAAATGAAAGTATACTGGTTTTTTTGTTTGTTTGTTTGTTTTGTTTTGTTTTTATGCATTAGGAACTCTTGCTATTTTTTCAAATTAGTCTATGTTCTACATATTTTAATAATTTTTACCTTGTCTCCTTCCTTAGGAAAGGAAAGCAAAAGTCCACGATGATAGTTCCTGTATTGGCGCAATTAGTGATGATTCTGACATTGTTACACTTGAAGCTCCAAAAGGGGAAGAAACTCCAAGTCAGGAGGAAGCCCCAGCTGATGGTGAAGAAGCTCCCAGTTCAGAGGATTTTAACATGGGTTCCTCCTCTAGCAGTCAGTATGCATTTTCCCAACCAGAAACTGGTAAGAGCAATAAGTCACTGAGCAGTTCTACAAAAATCTTTGCTTAGGAAACATTCTTTATATGGAGAAGGGAAATGCAGGTTTTGATGAATGCATATCTAAATATTTGCAATCTCTGAGACTACTCTAGTTGTCCTAAGATTTTTGTCCAAATATGTCTGCAGGCTGTTTTTTTGAAAGCATTCTGTTCAGTGAAGTATTGTCTATATACAATAAGAAGTAAATTTCTAACACACTGTTATTTTGCTCCTGGAATAATTGTAGGTTTTCTTTTGGCCATTGTTGTTTTTTTGTTTGTTTTTTTGCTTTTGAGGTGTTGGCAGGAGGTAACTAGCTACTGAAATAGAATGACTTTTGGGGTCACAGCAAGGACTCATAGTAGCTGAACTACAAACATCTTTTGCTGACCTACTCACATAAAAAATGTGTATATATTTTAGGATGCTGCTAGTATTTAACAACACTGTGATGCACGGTGTGCAGGAGGAAGGACATGAGTGTTTGGCTAATTTAAGAGTAAAATCAAACCTTAAAATGAAAGCTTTTACGTTACTATTCTCTTTTCCTTCTCCTTTATAATTCTATTGGGCTGCTTACTTGTATTTTTTGCATTGTATTTATTCTTTGTAACTGCTTTTTGTTACTGATTTTTTTTTTTTAATTTTAAGTTTTTAAAGTAAGTTTATGTCAAGGGAATGATTTTACTTAAAATACCGTTTTATCTCAATCAGTATTAAACATGTTCAGAAGTTCATATATTTTGTAGTGGCCATTGATATTGGAAATTGACAATTTATCCTCTAATTGTGACAAGTGATGATGAGTAACAGAACTCACCTTTAAGTCTTTAGGTGACATAGCTTTTAATTTAATGTTTAGCTTGGTTTTATTTTCTCCTTTAGGATTGAGTTCTAAAAATGCTTTTTTTTTTTCTTTCCTGATATTGTACACAAAAGTCAGTTGGCTGGAGGAGCTGAGGAAGATTCCTGATTATGTAAGGGGATGGGGCAATGAGGTGAAAGAGCATGTGTCTCGCAGTCTTCCTTTCCAAGGTGGTGTGATTAAATTCGATCAGCTTGTGTAAAGCTGATTGCTTATGGCTTGCATGGAGTGTTCTTAAAATTATCACTACCAATCTGACTTGATCTTATAGTAGTGATATTCCAAACAGATGCTGAAAGCCAGTCTTCGCTGAAGTTTGGCTAAGCTGTCATTCTGTTTTGTTTCATTTTCTTTGGGAAAAAGAATGATAAATTTACATGTAAACTTGGAATGGAAATCAGTGAACTCTGTAATACATTTTGAGGAATGACACTTGTTGGATTCAAAATCTGTGTGACTGACGGGAAAAATTTCTTCCTTCTGATGTTGATTTCGACATTGTCTTAGTGCTCTGTGTTTAACTGACCAGATATTACAGAAGTCAGGAGTCCTTTAGCATTTGTTTTAAATATAACCGCTAAACCTTTAGCATTTGGATTTCCTACTTTTCACCAGTAGAAGCACTTGCTGTCCACTTCTTGCTATTTTCTACTTTTTTGGAAGAGGAGGAGCTTCAGACTTTCTGAATGTAGATACTAAAATGGCCTTATTAGGATTAGCTGCTATGGTTGCACTTACAAACCATTCCTGTGGAGATTTAGACTGTCCTAACTATGCAAACAGCTTCACAAAAGAAGTTAATCAGCAAAAGCACTCATATGCGGAAATAAGTTACTTCTAGGAGAGGTCACATCTGTACAGAAATGTCAAGGAAAATCTCATTGGCTCACACTATTATATTGTTTGATTTTCCATGTAGGTCTGACCCTCTAAAATATTAGCATTACCAATTATTGTGGACTGCTACTGTGGTCGTGGTTTGTTTCCTCTGTATTTTTCCATCCTGTTAATTTTAGAGTACAGCTTTATACAGAATTCTTAGAGCAGCTGTAAGGCAGTATTACTGACAACTTGCCAGTTGACAGCTAAACACCTCCCACCCCCCAGTAAGCAACAATAATACCTGTCTGACTGAGTATGTCTGGGTAATCCCTTAGGATGTCTGACCTCTGTGTTCTTGTAAAACAGACTAAACCAAGCCCAATCCCCACAGCAACGACCAGCCTCTCTCCTGACCAGTTTCTGAGTGCTTGTCTTTGCTGTCTAGGATTGGGGAAGTATGCATCTGCTTGAAAAGTTATTCTAAAACAGTGTCTTTTCTGACAAGTTCTATACATTGAGAATCTGCATGTCAAATAGCAAAGTGATTTGTCTTTATTGCAACTTCTACTTGGTCTGTTTGGTTTGACTAATCGACTGAAATGTGTTTTCTAGTTAGAGGAGGAATTATCTTTCATTATCTAACATGTTCTTGTCCGTGGAGTCAGAAATCAGACATGTGTTCCACATACTAATTGATGGTCTTTTGTGGAATAGATGCAGTCGCTTCTGTGAGGTTGGATTTTTTTTTTTTCTTTAGTGACAAATCTTTATTGGTAATGCTTTTTATAGATTACTGCTGGCATTGCTTGGTGTTCTTGTCAGTTCAGTGATGTATGCATGGCTTTGCTCGACAAAATGGTTTTCAATAGTGAAACATTCAAGGACGGTAACTCTGCATTTATACATCTAAATTTGATCATCTGTATTAAGGGAATGAACAGCTGTATTTCTAGAAGGGATCTTAGCATTGTGTAACTGCAGGCATCAAATTGAGAAATGTCCCAGCAGGAGCACTTTGTCATGTGCTGGAGGCCTCGCTGATCGTGCTGAATCTATTCCAGGCATATGAGCTAGGTACATGAGCACAGAACCACTTGTTCATCCTGCCACTGCTCCTCCTTTATAGTTGCCTTACACTTGAAGCATATGCTTTCAGTTGAGAGAGGGAGGAAATAATCATTGCTTATATGCTGGTCTGTATCAGTTTATTTACAGCGCATGCAGTAAACATTTGTACCATGAATAGCTACAAGCAATTACAGCTCTGTTGTTGTTTTTCCTGTTAGAGTATATGGCTTTTGGGCTGTTCACATACAAATGGTATCATAAATATCACTACACAGAAAAACCCTCTGGAAGATAACTTTCAAGGTTATAATTGGTTCTTCTGTCAATCCTTGACCTGTCCATTATTCTGAAGCATTGGTCAGGCAGTAAGCGTTTTGGCTCCATGATGTTAAGCAGGGACAAACACAGAGGCACCTGTGTGGTTCTTTTCCTGCATGGGATTGGTTGAAAATGGGTTGATTTTTCTGTTTTTCTGAAAGGTGGGTAAAGAGTTAGCAGGTAGCATATGGTAGATATTAAAAATAATCAAAAAGAGAGATCGAAATAAATTTGCAATGTGAAGCTGTATTTAGGTATTGCAATACCTGCACTAATTGAACATCAGTGGAATTTTGTCTGCAGCTGTAGGTAGATCACAGGGAGAATATAATAAAACAATGCCTGTGTATTTCAAGTGGCTTTATTTTAGCGGGTGTATGGCAACTGCTGAGTCACGGCCTGAACCTCTGATTGATCACCTGAGATGAGCCATGAGTCAGCCAGAGGAGCACAGGTGAAGGCAATTCACCTGTGCTACCAGAAGGGGTGGAGCCAGGCTCCACCCCTCCTGGACCTATTTAAGAGCTGGCTACCAGAGGGGAAGGATCTCTCTTCTGGAGATCCTCCTCTTTGATATCTTCTAGTGAGCTCAACCCAAGGGTAAGCTCTTCTACTTATTCTCTTTTGTGATCCCTGTTTGCTTTGCCTTACTCTTTTGATTATATTGCAATTATAACATCTTGGTTATACA
>NW_024962269.1:5972145-5989068 GCF_019238085.1 Lagopus leucura
GGAAAAGAAAAGAAAAGAAAAGAAAAGAAAAGAAAAGAAAAGAAAAGAAAAGAAAAGAAAAGAAAAGAAAGAAAAGATAAGAAAAGATAGATAAGAAAGAAAGAAAGAAAAGAAAGAAAAGAAAAGAAAAGTGCTTACAGCCGGCAGATTTTTAGAGCGATAAATAGTTCTACCTACGAGGTCTCTCCGCGCATAGCGGCTGCACCTCCGCCCCGCGCCTGCAGCCGCTCCGGCTGGGCAGCACCGCGCTGTTCGCAGCCGCCGGGCCGAGGTGCTTCTCCTGCAGCCCCCCCAGCCGCTCACCTCAGCCCCCTCCTCCCCCTGCAGGGCTCCGGCTTCGGGCCCTGGCTCAGAGCGGGGGGGGATCGGCCCTGGGCGAGCGGGGCCGGGAGCGTCCGTCTCTGAATAATAAACCTGAGTAACAGCGCTCGCACGAGCGCCGTTGATCCCCGTCGTAGCGCAGCCGGGGTACGCTCGTGTGTTCCAACGCGCACGCCTCCGCGGGCGGATGGACGCAGTCCGGCCCGGGCCCGGCTCACGGCTCCGCGGGAGGAGAGCAGAGCCGCGGGGCAGAACAGGGACAACCGCAGCCCGGAGTACGAGTAGGGCGGGACGGGACGAAACGGGACGGGGCGGGCGGTCCCGTGTGTTCGCGGTCCGGCGGAGTCGCGCTGCGGAGTGAGGGCTAGGGCCGCTCCCGGCCACCCCTCGGCTCTGCCCGGGCCGGACTCCGCGGGAGAGAGAGGGGCTGCGGGGGGTTGCGGAGCGGCGGCCGTCGGGGCCCCTGCGAGGGTCCGCGCGTGCCTCTGGGCGGCCGGGAGCGCGGAGTTAAAAGCGGCACGCTGGCAGCGCTCGTTTATCCGGTTTCGTAAATAACGTCCTTACGAGCTGCGGCCCCCTTAACTCACGCTCCCGTCCGCCCGATTGCGGGGTTTCGGCAGATAAAAAGTTTATAAGTCTGTCGGGCTCTTGTTTTCCTTTTTCCATCATTAACATCATTAATATCAGCTATCAATAACGCTGTCGTTGGGAGCATAGCTTCACAGTATTGATCCGCGCGGCTATTCATCTCTGCCATGGAAGACACGGAATAATTTTCGCATTACAGTAGCTCGGATTTGCTTTTAATTCATATTTAAAGCTGCAACTGGCTCTGCGGAGCTCTCTGCGAAAGACTGGAGGCGCCTAATTAATAATAAGTTAGAAACGAAGGAAGGCACCGGCGGATAAATAATTAATACAGACATCTCTGTCTCTTTGAATATTGCTACTTTAAAAATTCAGACTTACCAGGGCCATACTGTAAGGCTGCAAGTTATATTGAGGAGATGATTTAAGAAAGCTGTATTTTTTTTATTTATTTATTTATTTATTTATTTCCTGAAATACGCCGCTAAATTATTTACGGTGTTTTGCAAAGCTTCTCTAAGTCCCTTCATTACCAGCACTGCGGTCGGCGCGGGGCGCGGCGCGGAGCCGGCTCGGGGCGGTGGGGCCGGGCAGCTCCCGCAACCTCTCCCGGTGCCCCCCCTCGCCCTCTGCGGGTCTCCGGACCCGGGGCTCACACCCAGCCGTGGGGGCTCACACCCAGCCGAAGCTCACACTCAGCCCGGGGCGCTCACCCAGCCCGGGGCAGCCCCTCTGCCAGAACTCTCCGTTCGGTGCACGGGGCGTCCGGCAGCGGGAGCGGCCTTCCTCGGCTCGACGGCAGCGAGCGGCGGCAGCCTGGCACGTGGTGGAGGGTCTGGGGGGTGAGCCCTGCCCTGTGCCCGGGTGGACCTCGGGCAGCACCGTGGGCCGGGCCGGGCCGCCGAGCGCCGTTCTCCCCGTCGGGGTCGAGTGCGTGGCTGCGGCCCAGAGATGCGGGGGCCCGGATCCACGGCTCGGCCCTGCTCTCTCCTGAGGGCACGGCGGCCATCCCCCCAACCCTGCGGCCCCCTTAATGCCGCCCCCCCGCGTGCCCCAGCCGCTAAAGCCCTCTTTTCTCTGCCTGCCCCGCGACAGATGTATATGTTTTTGTCGCCGAGCAAGTTTCCAAGAAGCTCAACAGGGGAAAGTCTGGAAAAGTTAATCCCCCCCTGGCAGCTGTTGGCTTCGGGAGCCTCCGAGCGTCACCTTTGACACCGTCCCCGTGCGGGGGGACCCGGGTGTCGCGGCCGCCGCAAGCTGTCACCGCGCGGGGGGGGGACGGGAGATCTGCACCGAGGTGGCGGCGCGTGCGGGGCAGCGGCACACGGTAAAAGGAAAGGAGGAGGGGGGAAGGAAAAGAGTGGAAAGCACCCCCCCCCCACCGCCCCCCCCGCCCCCCCCCCCCCCCCGGCCCCCCCCGCCCGCCCCAAGAAAAAGAAAAGGAAGGAATAAGGGGAAAAATAAAGAAGAAAAAGGAGGGGGAAGGAAAAGTAAAGAGGGAAAAAGTAAAAAAGAAGAGGAAGGGGGAAAAAAAAGAGAAGAGAAAAAGGAAAAGAAAATGAAACGGGGGAAAAGATGGAAAAGGATGAAAAAAAAAAAAGACAGCCGCACAGCCGCGGCCCCGCCGCCGGACACCCCCAGTTGTCCCAAGCCCGGCCGCCCCGTCGGGGCTGCGCCGTCGCAGGGCCCGGTGCCCGCTTGTGTTGCTGTCAGCGGGAGCCGGCGGCCGTTCCGTCTGTCGTCGCACGGATTTAAAAAGCACAACACGCGGCGCAATTCAAACAACCGAAGTTGCGTTTTAAGTCCGCGCTGAGTATCTGCTGATCAAATAAAGACTTAAGGGCGGTAACGATTATTCTGTTAAATATATGGTACTTGACTGCAAAGCGGTAATTGATTAAAACACCGAAATGATGCGTCCCCGGCACTCCCCCTCCGCCGGCAGTGCGGGAGGCTCTGCGCCCGGGGGGGCCGGTACTGGGCCACCCCGACGGCTTCGCAGGGTGCGGGCAGTGCGGACTACGTGCGGGGTGCGGTCCCCGGACCGTTCCGGGGCGCCCAGAGGGAGTCGTCGAAGAGCCACATCCTCCCCGCACCGGGAGCGTACCGTTGCCAAGAACTCCCCGGGAGCAACGGGAAAAAATTGTTACGAAAAAGCGGCGGACGGGCGGGGTGCAGGGCCCGTGACCCGCGGCCGTTACTCCCCGAGCCCCGAGCCGCCCCGGGCCGTGGTCCCGACGTGGGGTGTGCGGGGACCGCGTTCCTTTCTCGAAGAAAAATCGGATGCTGTGATTTTCCCCAAACTCGAGCAGGTGACTTCCGCGTGGCCGAGTTCGCGTTGGCAGCTGCTCGCCCAGTGTTGTACAGAGGAACTTTTGATTAATTTAAATTTAAATATTTAAATTGTACGCAGATACAGTTATCGAGAAGCTGAGCGTCCCCATCAGATCCGGAATTCCTCGCGTTGGCCCGAAGAGCGACCGCAGCCGCTCGTCTCGCTCTAGAAATGCTTCGATGATTTCATTTTATTTTTTTGCCCGAGGCCAGGAGCAGCTTTGGGTGCTCCTTTCCCGTTCTATAAGGAATGGGGCAGCGCTGTTCGGGCCGCGCAGATTCGGGCGTTGGGACGGCGCTGCTCTGCGCGGAGTTCGGTGAAGGGACAGCGGAAGGGCTTCAGGAAACACCCGGCGGTGGGCAGCGGCCGTCCCTCGGAGGCGCGATTCAGCGACTCTGAGTTTTGCCGTAAACGCACGCGGAGGTGCGTGGGGTTTTCATTTCAGGGAATCGTGTTTTTTTAGGGATAAAGACCCAAAGGCATCACCTTGGAGGGCCGCGCACGCAGCTCTGGGCACGCAGCGGCAGCGAACTCGAAGTCCCCGCACCCGCCTGGGGCACGAGGTCAGTGCCCCGCCAACGCCGCAGCGCGACGCGGGGCCGGGCCCGAGCGCGGGATGCGCCGAAGCGCCCCGTCGGGCTCCGCTCTGCGCCGTGCCTCGGCCCGGTGCTCCGTGACGGGGCGACGCAGGAGCGGCCCAGGGTTCCCCGTGCCACGCACCGCGCTGACAGCGCCCCGCAGCGCGGCCGGAGCTGCTCGTGGAGGCAGAGCCCCGCGCCTCCTCTCAGGGCTGCCCCGTGCCGGAGTGCTGAGCCCGTCCCCACGCGCCGGCTCTGCCCCGACCCTCCCGGCCACGGCCCCGCGGCTCTCCCGCAGCGCGCCCGCCCCGCGCCGCCGGCGGGGTCCGTTATTGTTAATGGGCGGACAATGGGCACATCTGCCCGTTCTGCCGGGATAAAGGCACCTCCGCTTACGAGGGGCCGGCGGGGGGGCCGCTTTTCTCTCTCTCCTCCTCCCTCTATTCTTTATTTCGGGGGGAAAAAAGGACCCAGCGGCCGCGCTGGGGCAGCTGCTCTCCGGGCACGGGCACGGCCCCGCAGCGCCTGGGGGAGGGGGGCGGTCACCGCAGGGAGGTGGGGTGGGTGGGCTGCTGCAGAGTGGGGGCACGGCTCACGGGGCGGGATCCGGGGGGAAGCGGGAAACCCCGCCCGGGCGGCGACCGCAGACCTCCGGGGGGCCGCGCGGTACCGCGGCTGTGAGCGCCGCGCGCGGGGCTGGCCCCCTTAATAGGAGTGGTGACGTCACGGGGCGGGGCGCGCGGAGGCGGGGCGCGGGCGGGCGCGGGGCGGGGTGGGGCGGGGCGCGCATGCGCCGCGCGGAGCGCCGCGGCGCTGCAGCAGCGGAGCGGCGGCCAAACGGCGGAGCGCAGAGAGAGCCATGGCTAGAGATGGCGAGGGGCGCGGGCGGACGGCCGCCGCGGCTGCGGAGCCTGGCCTGAGGGAGCGGGGGCCCTAGGACCGAGCCGGCGTCGTCCCGCAAAAAATAAGAAAAACTCAGTTAACCACCAAAAAAAAAAAAAAAAAAATCAAACCCAAGCGCCACCAACCCAGCGGCGACGGCACCGAGACCCCTCCAGAGCCGCCGCGTCCCGCGGGAGGAGCCGGCCCGCGCCCGCCGCACCACACGGATGTGCGCGGCCCGCGATGAACGCGCAGCTGGCGATGGAGAGCATGGGCGACCTGCACGCGGTGAGCCATGAGCCGGGCGCCGAGCTGCTGGGCGGCCCCGCGCACCCCCGCGCCGCCGCCGTGCCGCCCCGCGGGCACCTGGGCGGCCCCGCGCGGCCCGCGGGCATGGCGCTGCTGGACGGCGGCGACTTCCACCACCACCACCGCGCCGCCGAGCACGGGCTGGGGGGGCCGCTGCATCCCGCCATGAGCATGGGCTGCGAGACGCCCCCCGGCATGGGCATGAGCGGCACCTACACCACGCTGACTCCGCTGCAGCCGCTGCCGCCCATCTCCACGGTGTCGGACAAGTTTCCGCACCACCACCACCACCATCACCACCATCCGCACCAGCGCCTCCCGGGCAACGTCAGCGGCAGCTTCACGCTCATGCGGGACGAGCGGGGCCTGGCGCCCATGAACAACCTCTACGCGCCGTACCACAAGGACGTGGCCGGCATGGGGCAGAGCCTGTCGCCGCTGTCGGGCTCGGGGCTGGGCTCGGTGCACGGCTCGCAGCAGGCGCTGCCGCACTACGCGCACCCCGGCGCCGCCATGCCCGCCGACAAGATGCTGACGCCCACCGGCTTCGAGGCGCCGCACCCCGCCATGCTGGGCCGGCACGGCGAGCAGCACCTGAGCGCCCCGCCCGCCGGCATGGTGCCCCTGGGCGGCATCCCGCACCCCCCGCACGGCCACCTGGGCGCGCAGGGCCATGGGCAGCTGCTGGGCCCCGGCCGGGAGCAGAACCCTGCGGTGGCGGGCTCGCAGGCGGGCGGCGGGAGCAATTCAGGGCAAATGGAAGAAATCAATACCAAAGAAGTCGCTCAGAGGATCACCACCGAGCTCAAGCGATACAGCATCCCCCAGGCCATCTTCGCCCAGCGGGTGCTGTGCCGCTCCCAGGGGACCCTCTCGGACCTGCTGAGGAACCCCAAGCCCTGGAGCAAGCTCAAGTCCGGCCGGGAGACCTTCCGCAGGATGTGGAAGTGGCTCCAGGAGCCCGAGTTCCAGCGGATGTCTGCTCTGCGGCTGGCAGGTGAGCGGAGCCGCGGCGGGACGGGACGGGCCCCGCGCCTGTGCCCGGCCGTGCGGGGGCGGCTTGGGCCCCGTTCGGGCCGCGCTCGGCCCCGCGTCCCCGCGCGGTGCCCGCAGTGCCCGCGGGTTGCGGAGCTCACGCCGGGCGCCGACGCACGCGGTGGCCGCAGGTGCGGAGAAGCGCCTCCGGGAGGGCCGCAGTGCAGCTCCGGGCAGTGCCGCTGCCGGTTCCGCTTTGTCCCGCCGTGACTCGGGCCTCCCGCAGCGGAGGAATCGGCGGCGTTGCGCGGCCGGAACGGGGCCCGGGCTCTGCGCTGCCCAACGCCGCGCCCACGGGCTCGGGGAGCGCAGCGAGGCCGGAGCTTGGAGTGGGTCGGAGCTCTATGTCCGCCCGTGCCCGGCGGGTGCTGCGGAACGAGAGTCGCGCACAGACGTGCGGGCCCGGCGTGCAGGAGCAACGCCGTCGATTGGAGTCGTTCGGTTTTTAACGGATTGCTGTGGTGATCGTCGCGCGGAGCGTTGTGGCTTTGGTGTGGGGACGAAAGGAGCGCCCCGCGGCCGTCCGGGCAGGTCCGGGCCGCGGACAGGGCCCGGCCGGGCGCCGTGTGCGACAAACGAAGCGGAACGCGTCTCCTATCCCGTGGCCTCCCCGCGCCTTCCCACCCCCGGCTTGTGCGGGACGCGGGTTTAATATGCCGTGAGCAAGGGGCTGTTAATTAAGTGATAGGTCTCCACTAATTTGTCCCTGGAGAACGCGAGACAGTCGATCCGCCGGGGTCACCAATCCGTTCCGGAGAAAACAACGAGGGAAGCCGCTCGTCTCCCCACTCGCAAACGCACCGACGCGCGGTGCCGGCAACCGGGGGACCCCCGGGGTGCGCTCGGCCCGGCTCTGCGCTCGGGGCCGGGGGCGGAGCGGCACCGCTGAGACGCGGCGCGGATCCCTTGTTCCTCCCGCGCCACCTCGGCTTCGGCCGCGCTCGGCGTCCAAGGTCCGAGCTCGGCAGCGCCCTTTCCGCCTCCTGCGCTCTCTGGGAGCCGCGCAGCCCCGTCCCGCGGGCGCTGAAGAGAGGCGGATGGGGGCCACTTCCGACGTCGCCCAACGACCTCGGGGCCGAACCGTACGAACCGTGTCGTACGCCCCGAGCCCCGCTCGTGTGCGCGGATCGCTGAGGAGCGGCTCCCCGCGGCGCCGCGCAGCCCTTTGTTCGCTCCCGGTGCGCCCCTGCACCCGGGCGGCAGAGCGGGGCGGTCCGGGCAGAGGGACAAAGCCTCGTCGTTTCGCGTCCCCTTTCCGACGCTACTGGACGGCCGGCACCGCGGAGAAGCGGCCTGCCGGGCTCGAGCCGTTCCGGCTGCCCGGGGCCGAGGGGACGCGGGGAGCAGCGCCCGGCCCCGCAGCGCCCGCCCCGCCCCGCCCCGCCCGGCCCCACCTGGGCCGCCCGCCGCACGTGCTCATTTGCATAGCGGCGTATCCCAGCCAATGGGGGCGGTCCTCGCAGCGCTCCTCCGGCCCGCAGGATTTGGCCCGCGCGCTGAGCGCCGCTGGCAGGAAGGGATGCAGGCGGGTGTAAGAGAGGCGGGCGGCGGGCGACCTCTGCGAGTGCGTCAGCTATCGATCTCATCTCGTGCAGGTTTTACATGTGTGATGACCTTACCGAATGGTAAAAACCTGCCCGGACTGATACTGATGTATGAACGTCAGTTCAGAATATCATAAATTACTCCAGTCGGCGGCAATTAAATTTCACGTCCCAATTATAGCTCACTCCCGGGCGTTTACGGACAGTTGGCGGCGGAAAAACGCCCGGCTTCTTCCCGCCGGTGTCCCAGGGCCGCAGGCGGTGGGGGGATTTGGGGGGGACCCTCCCTGTGTCTCCGCCTCACACCCCAGCAGTCAGAGGGCTCGGGGTCTGTGTGGAAGCTGCTCTGGGGCCCCGGCGCTTCCCCGGGCTGCGTCTCGCAGCGTGAGCAGCGCTGACCTCTTTCAGCCTCCATCTTATTCACCCTATGTCCCCTCTCCTCTCCATTCTCTCTTTGTCTGCCCTTCCACTCCCCCCCATATCGCTCAGTACGTCTCCGCTCGGCTGTTTCTCGCTCGCTCTTCCTTCGGCCCCACACCGCCGCCGTTGACACCTGGAGGGCAGCGAAGGGGCTCCAAGAATAAACGCGGTTCGAAGGAAGCGCCCGGCACCGCCGCGGCCCGTCGGCATTTCCGAGCGGTTCTCCTCCGCGGTATTTCCCAGCGGTGCGGGCCGTCGGGAGGGGTTCGGGGGTGGCCTCTGCTCCGGGGGTGCTGAGCGCGGCGGTACCCTCTCTTCTCCTTCTTCTCCCCGCCCGCTGCATTCCGGTGACCGGGCTGTTGCTGTCTGTACCTATGCATCTTTTCTCTCCTCCCCGTCTCCTTTCTCTCTCCCAAACGAAATCTCGGCCAAGCCAAGCTCTGGGCAGCCTGCGAGGGTTTCTCACCAAATTAACTCTAAAGAAATCAATACCATAATCAGAGCGTTCTCCGCATTTATATGGAATCTGATGAGGGCCGCCCACCCCACTCCGCAGCCCGGTGCCGCTGTGGGCCCCGTGTTCTCCAGCAACGTCATTGCGGCGGGACCGACTCCCAGCCGCTCGCACGCACCGCATTCGCCCTTCGTTAGTGTCGGCCCGGCGGCTCCCGCCTCTCCCTTGTTCGTCCGTTCGTTCATTCCGATCCGCTGCGATTTTGACGAAGCGGCCTCGGAACCGCTCCGTCCCTTCTGCTCGCGCCTCCCGGGTGCTGCCGTCGAACTGCCCCGGCCAAGTGCTTCCCGCCGTTCCCGTCGGTTCTGCGCCCTCTACTGACCGCCTCCGCGCCGGGCGGCGGTTGCCCGGGCCGGGACACCCCGACGGGGCGGGCGGACGGATGACGGCGTGCGGCGCCGTGCGGGCTCGGGAGCGGCCTGGATGGCGGCTGCTTCAGCACTGCGGACAGTTACCGGCGGCGCGGGGCCGCCCGGGGGACTCGGCCGAGGGTTCGTGGGAGCGCGCGGAGCCGTCCGGCGGTGCGGCTGTGCGCGCGTCGCCGGGACTGACCGCGCTCGGCTTCGGCTACGGGACCCCGCGGGCCCCACGCAAGGACGGAGTCGTTTCGAGCGCGGGAGCCGCGTGCTCGTGGCCCGTCTCGGGGCAGCGCGGTACCGGGTGTGGCTCTGCCCGGTGAGCTCCGGGCTCCCGCTGGCTCTCTGTGGCTTCCGCACCTCCGCGTGCGCAGATCCAGAGCGGCGATTTCGCCGCAGACATCGATGTCTCGGGGTAGATCACCTCCCGGCGGAGAGGCGACGGTCTCAGCGAAATTCTTCTGCAACAAAGCTCACTCGAGGCGTCCCGCTCCCGAGGAGGTCGGCCCCGCGATGCTTCTCACACCGGCACCGCTCGGGCACACGCTGCGGGGGACACCGAGCAGGGCGGGGGCTGCGGGGGTCCGCCCGGAGCTCAGGGCACGGCCGCAACACGGCAGCAGCCGCACTGCAGTGCTCCGGCGTGGGGACCCGGTGGTGGCACAGCCGTCTCAAGGACGCAGGGCAGCTCTCGCTGTTTGAGTACTGTCGGAATTGACGAAGGGCTTTCCAACTAGCGGGGGAGAAGTGGGGTGGGGCCTCAGGAAACAAGTCCGAGTGCCGCCCGCTCGGTACGTGCCTTCGAGGGCCTTTAAAATCCCAGCGAAGCTCTGGGAGCGGAGCGCGTCACTTCCACAGCCCGGAAACCCCATCTCGGCGGCTGCGGCGGAACCGGGGCTGGGGCGCCCGCACGGCAGCGAGGCGAGGGGCTGCGGGGGCGGCCGCAGCCGGGCGCTGCGGGGCGTTGCGGGGCGCTGCGGGGCGGTGCAGCCGGAGCTGCACGGCGCGGAAGCGGCGATCCGAGGTCGCCACCCAGGGGCCAGCAGCCGCCAGCGCTCGTAGGAAAGGAAGGGCTAACGTGATTAACATATTGATGGAGTCGCAAAAATCATTCATTAAGGCAATTTAATCTTTGCTATTAAATGTCCTTTCAATTCATTTGGGGTAATTAAGATGCCGTTAAAGTGATTAAATTCTAATTACTTATGCTAGACAAAGAAATATTTGTCACAGTAATATGGTTAACTAAAGACCCGGCTCCAGAAATTCAGCATTTGCTGTAAATGATATAGCAGGAATATCGGGTGCTTCCCCCATTGATCCACTTAGCGGCAGGCCCTGGGTGGCCGTGGCAGCTCATGCAGGTGCTCACGGGTCTGTCAGCACTGCGGGCACGTGGAGCCCGGAACCCCACTGCAGAGTCATCATGCCTGAGCCCGCCTCGCTTTGTTATTCCACTGGCAGCAAATTAAGGTCAGATTTTAATACAGTGCAAGCAGTGAGGTGTTTGGCACTGGCAGTCTCAGCTGGGATCCATGCGTTGGCAGGGTGATGTTGGGCTGTGAGCTTCCCTTGCAGATACATCCTTAACTCTTCTCATGTTGTGGAACAGCAAAAGGGGCGTGATGGCAGAGAAATAAGATCCAGAGCAAGTGATGTAAATACAGATTCCCAGAGAGACAAAGTGCTGGATGGTACCGGGAGGATCTAGAGAAGAGAACTGCCTGCCTTTAGCTCATGTGGTGAGGTCTCTGGCAAGGTAGCTTGTCAATTGTAGGCCCCTCATCTTGTTCTCATATTCTCTCCAAATAGGAGGTTTTAGCAATTAGGAAAGATCTCTCTGCCTGCTCCAGAGGTGTTATTCCCATGACAAGGATGGAGCTTATCACCCTTAATTGTATGTTATCATCACTCTGAGTTTGCCATATACTTTTGGCTACTCACTCCCAGCATGTCCTGTAGCCATGTGACTGGGACCACCTCTGATGTCTGAACCAGGCTCAGCCTCTGATGGAAACCCCACTGGCCTGCCAAAGGCAGCCCCCTCTGGAGGAATTTCCCCCCAGGATACTTTCTGGGCTGTACTGCTGAAGGCTTTTCCCTCTCTGAAATTGCTGTTGGATGTGTTGCAGCGTTTCAAATGGAAAGCAGGTGATTTAGAGTCCCAGGGTGTTGGTGGGCCCCATTTGGATGGCCAAGGCAGGTGCCAGATTCTACAGATGGAACGTGGCAAAGATCAGAAAATGCATTAAAGAAGGGAACTCTGACAGGGTTTTGATGTCTGTGACACATGCCCTGCACAGATGGAGTCAGAATAGCAAAAAGATTTCATTTTGCCAGAGGAGGGGGAAAAAAGGGACCCTCACAAAACTTGTGAGAACTCTCAAGTCAATCTCCCGCATGCCTGCTTGTGTTTCCTGCAGCATCCTGCTCTGCAGCACTTTGGCTGGTTCCTGGTGCAGCGTGAACTCCACACTGCTTCCAGAGAACCCTGCACTGGAGCCTCTGAGAGAGGCATAATGCTGTTTCGTTTTTTTTTTTTTTCTCCTGCCTGTCTGAAGGAAAAATGCTGTGCTTATGGACAGTGACGTTTTGCTGTGCTTTGTCCCAGTGGCTGTTCCCCCACACCAGCAGTGTCTGGTGTCTCAGTGTTCATGGCTGTCTTTCCATCTTGAAAAGGAATCATGAAGCAGGGAGCCCTCAGGGTGCTGCGTGCTCCCTTGCCGTTAGCCGCTGCACCTGCAGATGTGTGTGTGCCTCAGCTCCATCTCCCCTAGGTGCTTGAAAGCGGCTGTGCCACTGAGGGTTCCTATGGCCTCCTCCTGTTTGTAGTTCCTGGCTCAGCCTCCTGGACACGGCTGTGGTGGGACTGCAGGACAGCGTGCTCAGAGCAGCGAGGAGATGTGCAGAGCTCCCCAGCACCAGCAAGTGAGCGCAGCCACATCCCTCAGGCGGCTTGTGAGGAACAAAGGGAGACAAAACTGGATTGATGGGCTGTATCAGGAGAATTGCACGTGTCAGAAATATCTGCTGCTCAGGGCACAGGAAGATAGAAGTGACGGGAAGAGGCCAGAGTTCAGCACTGGATTTATAGGGCTCCTTCTAGCACTGATAATATTGCATTGTCATATCTGCACCTGTGTTGCCAGACTCAAAGGGACTATACTCTGCTGTGTTGTCTTTTTTAAACTAGGCTTTCTTTAGGCTCTTTCCAAAGGCATCGTGAGGTGCTTCGCTGTTGGGTGGAGGGCAGGGCTGGCTGCGCTGTGTGCTGTGCATGCTGCGCCGTGCTTACATCCATGCATCAGTGTGTGGTAAGCAGTTCTAAGACAGGCTCTGGCGTTTTACCAAAAGAGGTGCCAGCTGGTGTTGGTGAGGCCTGTGCCTCCAGCAGCTGCCTGTGCCACAGGAGCTCTGGCTGCAGCGGGCACTGCTGCTGTGTGGGCATGGCCTGGGCAGCGCTGCCTCGCAGCAGGCTTCACCTCGCTATGCGCATTTGTTCCCTGGCAAGCTGGAAGCTATAATTTATTATTAAAATTGATTGGCTCCAATGCAGGAAAAACGATCGTCAGGAAACCCTATTACGGTTTTTCATTATCACCATTATTTATTTTTAAGTGCTATTAATATTCCCGGGCCCAGACAAGGCAGAAGATGGAGGCGGGAGCCGCCTTCCCCGCTCAGGCAGAAGCCTGGCAGCCCTGCTGTGAGCTCTGTGAGCCAGGGAGCTTTACCATGGGCCAGGCCTTGGAACCAGCAACCTGTGTGATAGTTTGTGAAAGTTCCACGTCCCCGCTGTTCTGTTTTGGTCTCTTCCCTTCATCAGCCAGAAAACAGCTCATAGGAAGTCAGTCCCAGCTTGGTATCATCGGTCACCTGCGAAGTGAGGTGCTAGACAAACTGGAGAGAAGCAGGACATACTGAACTCTGAAATCTCTGACATACTGAACTCAGCTTATTTGCATCATGGAACTGACAGAATTTGTTCTATTCTGCTCAGCAGTGGGCACTTTTTTCTTACCCATGGGATGTTGCTAGCAGTAGTCATACAGCTGAACTTTGAGAGCAAGGTATTGGGTAACTGCTGAGACATTTTCTAGGGAAATAATTATCCAGGAATGTTAGATCTCAGAAGCAGAAGCTCAGGTAGACATGATACGCGAGTTTCACAACGTGTGGCTGTTTTGTTCTCTGTGATTTCAGAGAACCCTTGTGCTCAGTGGTGATGGAAGCCCCGAGGTCAGCACAGCCAGGTGAGCCAGCTCTGTGTTCCTGCTGATGTGGGCTGCACTGCTGGTGTAATTGGGGCTGCGTGGCAAATGATAGTCTCTCTGCACAGTCTGTCCAGGTGAAAGCTGGGATTTGTGTTGTCTTTGGAAAGGTGTAAAGCAGTGTGAGTAGAAATGAGCTGCTGGGGGCAGCTAATGTGGAGTGGGTTCAGCTTGCCTCTTTAGCTTCTCCCTCAGGAGCTTCTGACCTCAAATGTTGAGGGGTATAAGAGTTGAGATTCCGTCTCTCTCTCCTGCACTCCTCATTTTGAATACCAACTGGTTACTAACAGACTATTCCTGCAATAGTATTTTTAACCCACGAGTTATCCATGTTTACTTCCAGTTGGGACCCAGAATTATTTCTGAATTCAGTGTAACTATTTCACTGATCCCTGCAGTGGGTTCACCAGCTTAGTTCCGTGAGAAACCTGTTGCATCAAACCTGTTTTTCAACCCAGAAGTGATACCATATTTTAGAGGTTAAGATGTAACTTCAAAGCACTCTTCAAAGGTTTTCAGATAAAAATAGCCATAGAAGATGTGAGTCTGGCACATCAGTCCTTATGATCATATGGAGGGGTGCGTGGCTGAGACCCACACCATTAGCCTCTGCAAAAGCACCTGCATGGATGGGGCTGGAAGGCAACTGGAGGGGCAGACGGTGTGTGACCGTTCTTCTGTCTCCCTCAAGCAGATACACCCTCGTGACAATGCTGGCCCTGGGTAACAATAAAAGGTGGAGGAAGGATCTTTGTAAAATAATTTGTTGTCTTCACTCTATATCCATGAGATAGGTGGTTTTAATATGATCAGCACTGATCTCCACAGAAATAAGGGCTAGGATCTCCACAGAAACAAAGGCAGAACATCCATATTCTTTTCAGAAGTACGTCCCTAAATCAGCATTAAAGGACACTGTTAGAGCGGAAAAAAAAAGAGGAAACAGACAACTTCAGACTCTTTTGAAAGTGAGACAGACCAATCTGTCCTCCCAGGGAACCTTTTTATCCTGGCTAAATGCTAACAATATGAGCTGGCAGGCGGTCAAAGGCTGCAGGGGACTTGGAGCTGTGCTCCCAGCTCCCTGGTTTCTGCCGAGCAGGTGATCTGCAAGGCAGATCTGGGGTTGTATGGCCTGTCAGTGGTGTGTGGTGTAACAGCTCTCTGAAAGGGAGCGGAAGGGAGAGAGAGGACAGAAGAAAGTGAAATTGCGTAAGGAAGAGTTGGTGTGCCATTGTTCTGTGTGAAAAGATGGTTCTTTTAGTCATCATTCTGAGCTGTGAGATGGTATCAGGGTCCTGTTTTCTCCCAGTTCCTTATTTCTCAGCCAAAAAAAAGAGGAAAACCATCAGCAACAACAAAACAGAAATGGATTCGCAACAAATAGGGAGGATTAAAAATGCAGGAAAGATTGACTTAAGAGCTCTGTGAATTTCCACTCTACGTTCGAGGGATGTTCCATAGTTCAACCATGTCAAAATTTAACCTCTCAGGGACAGCTTCACTGAGTTTTAGCAGACAATGGCAAAGGCATTTTTTAATTTATTTCCCTTAATTTTTCATAGCTTATAGTGTGTTAAAAAATAAACCCCTAAACTTGTCTTTAAACTGACTTGTGCAAGTGCCTGTCGGTGGACCCACAAAACCTGCATGTAAGTGCATGTCTTATCCCATGCCACACATCCTCGCCAAATGTGGAAGCCAAAGTGAATGCTCCTTTTATTCTGGTTGTCTTTTACCACTCTGCCAGACCTCTAACCAGTGCTCCGCTTTCTTGCAGCGTGCAAGAGGAAAGAACAAGAGCACGGGAAGGACAGAGGGAATACCCCCAAAAAGCCTCGGTTGGTCTTCACGGATGTCCAGCGTCGAACTCTACATGCAATATTCAAGGAAAATAAGCGTCCATCCAAAGAATTACAAATCACCATTTCCCAGCAGCTCGGGTTGGAGCTGAGCACCGTCAGCAACTTTTTCATGAATGCACGGAGGAGGAGTCTGGATAAGTGGCAAGACGAGGGCAGCTCCAATTCAGGCAACTCATCTTCATCAAGCACTTGTACCAAAGCATGAAGGAATTACCACAAACTAAACCTCGGTGGAAAAGCTTTAAAAATAAATAAATAAATAAATAAAGACAGACCGGGACCTCAAGATAGCAGGTTTATACTTAGAACTATTTGAAAAAAATGTTATTTATAAGTCCAAAGAAACCAAAGACTTATTTCACCTGCATTATGACTTTGTTCTAAGACACACGCTTTAGTAGGATGACAACTTGCAAAAAATAAAGGAAAGAAGAGAGTGAAATGGAATGAACAAAGTGGAACACGAAGAGAAGAAAAGTAGACCACTGGTCTCACACCTTCATCCATGATCATCTCCACCGTCCTTGGCTGTGTAGTGGTTTGGAGCATAGTGATTTCTTGTCATTGAATGGACATCCTGTCAGATATGGCTCTTCATTTCCACAGCGATCGCCATGAAGGTGTGCAGTGTGTCTGTGCTGTGTACACACCGGTGGTAGGGACTGAGTCAGAGCTGGTTGGCAGAGAGGGTCGTGCGTGGCATAGCCAGCAAGGCGTGGAGTCGTCCGAATGCATTTGAATGGTAGTGTGATTTTTGCTGTTTTGGTGTTTGAGCTTCCCCGGCGCGATGCCCGGACACGAGTTCAAACTAGGCAGAGAAATTTTGAATGGTACCTAAACCAGTGCATTCTCTTTGTTTGTTAAGGAATGTTCAGATTTAAAAAAGGGAAACTATTCCATCCATAAAAGTTGACTAGCTACCAAAGAACACATTTAATAATTATATTGCAGGTATTTTATTGCAATGATTTTAATATTCCAAAGCTATTTTTACACAAAATACTATGTAGAGTTATAGGTATAAACTAATCTAACTGTATAACACATAAAACTTGTAATCAAGACTGTTATTTGCCATTAGTAATGTCACATTCTTGTTTCTTTTCACGAATGGCAAGAAAGAATGGCACAATGGGGCTGGGGCCCAACACCTGGTCAATGCTCATTGATGTTAGGGAGCTCTTTTTTCTTTCTTTCTTTCTTCTTTTTTTTACCTACCGACTTCTAGGCAGAGGAATAGCGATATATGTGAAGACTTGGGGGTCTTTTCCCACTGAAAGCTGGTAGGACATTGGGTAGTGTGGATGGCAGCAGCTCTGGCAGGAGCTCTGGATGTGCCGTCAGAAAGCCAAGTCATGGCTCCTCTGGAGTTGATAGCAGTGTTCCCATGACACAAAGGCACAGCCTATTGTCACGTGGCTTCCTGTCCACGTGCATCAGGCTGAGCTTTCTTCCGTGCATTCTTTCTTGCTCATCTGTTAATCCAAATACTGCATGAAGTAGTTTAAAATTCATAGTTGGAAAGTTTAACTGCTCTGTTGCTGATAGAACTTCAGAAGATAAACCGTCCCATCCCTACTCTGAAAAAAGTAAAAAGAAAAGCATGCAACATCTGCAAACTGAATTTTAGTGTAAGGGGAAATTAGACTTTAAAAAACAATTGGACTTTAAAAACAAATTTTAAATACATGTGCTTGTTAGATTTCTACTGGTGTCCTGAATTTCTGTCATAATTCTACTAGGCATATTAAATTCCAGAGTAACCAAATATGCAGGTTAGGCCCAAGAAATAGGCAATCTTACACTCTTTTTTATTTCCCTTCCCTTCCCTTCCCTTCCCTTCCCTTCCCTTCCCTTCCCTTCCCTTCCCTTCCCTTCCCTTCCCTTCCCTTCCCTTCCCTTCAC